>NC_091165.1:18413223-18443223 GCF_040958095.1 Procambarus clarkii
GTGGTTATGGGGAAGTGGTTCAAAAGACAGCGCCGAGAAGTTAAAACGAAAAGCAGGAGGAGGTGGAAGAACCACAGTGGTCAAAGGACAAGAATAACGAAACAGGTGCATCAGGGCAGAGAAACGTATAGAAAAATATAAAATGAGTATAAAAAAAACAATCCACGAAAATTACATTGCTTCCAAAAACAAAGAAAGAATCAAAAGTATTATATAGTCATATCAGAAGGAAAATGACAGTGAATAACCAAGTGACTAGATTACGAAAAAGGAGTTGAACGTGGAAATGACAAGGAGATTTTGAGGAGCTGAATGCTACTTTCAAGGGTGTATTCAAGACAGAACCGGAACAGCTGCACAAATGCTAAAAGAGGAGGTAACCCTAGACGACTCTGAACAATATTGCTGAAGCAGCAGAGGAAGTAGTGGGAGAACAAGCATCATTACATGACACTAAAGTTATTACACCAGTCAACGTATCATCGTGGATGATAAAAGCAGCAGCATCACCGCCCTTCAGCATACCTCTACCATTGAGCATTAATGATTCAATTACACAAGGCGATTGGTCAGCTCTTGCAAGAAGGCGAACGTGGTTGCAATAAATGAGATAAGAAGATGCACTTAACTACAGACCAGCGTCACTGACTAACATTCCCTGCAAAGCACATGAAGGAATAATACAAATAACACTCTAGCTAAGTTCACTAAAGAGAATTAAGTATGTAAACAAACATCAAGATGGCCTTAGGGAAGGGGAATCCTGGCCTCATGGACCTACGGCAGTTACGATAAAGCAACGATGGTAAAGCAAGACAGAGAATGTTGGACAAATTGACTATTTCTTGAATGATAAAAAGCCTTTGACACAGTTCCCTACAAGAGTTTACTAAACACACTTGAGAGACAGGCGGGGGTCAGTGAAAGACATCAGTAAGGAAATACCTAACCGACAGAAGTCAGAGAGTCACAGTGAGGGCGACGTGTCAGGACTGGCATAGGGTAACAAGCGGAAAGGAACTATCAGCAGAAAGCGCCAAGCCATTATGATTATATAGCACAAGGAAGAGGTAAGGATAAGTATTTGGGATGGGACAGGGGGATGGAATGGTGCCCAACCACTTGGACGGTCGGAGATTGAACGCCGACCTGCATGAAGCGAGATCATCGCTCTACCGTCCAGCCCAAGTGGTTGGTCAGGAAGGTGGAGCCAGCCCAAACACCTGCGATACTAGTAGGTAACAAACGGAATACAGAAAGGCTTGGTGTTCAACCCATAATATTTCTCATTTATGTTAATGACCTAACTACAGGAGCTGAGTCGATGTTTGCAGACAATGCATAATTCACGAGAAGAATTGTCACAGATGAGGAGTGTATGATTCTGCAAGACGACTTAAACAAGTTACAGAGTTGGTCCGAGACATGGCTACTGGTGTACAACACCAGCACATGCAAGGCAATGAAGATAGGATCAGGTGAGAGAAGAGCCAAAGATACGGTCCACACTGAAGGGAAACTGCCTCTCTGTAGCGACTCGAGAGAAAGACCTGGAAGTGGACACCATATAAATAAGATATTATCAGCAGCTTATTCTGCTTATTCCGCTAGCAAGAGTCTCAACATAATTCAGGAGCCTAAATAAGAATGTATTTAGATATCTATATACAACCTACAAAAGACCAGCTTTAGAGTATGCTCCGAGGCTCGTCCCAGAATTGAAAGGGATGGGGAATGAAGACTGAAAGAACTAGACCTGACGACGCTAGAAAAGAGGAGAGAGGAGTCAAGATACTTAGGAGGAGGATTTACAAACTAGAATAGAGGAAATATTCACCACTAATTACAGTAGGAGAAGAAAACAAGAGTGGAAGCTTGAGAACTCAGATGAGCCGAGTTTCTTTCACCCTATGCCCTTGTTACCTAGCAGTAAAATAGGTACCTGGGTGTTAGTCAGCTGTCACGGGCTGCTTCCTGGGGGTGGAGGCCTGATCGAGGACCGGGCCGCGGGGACACTAAAAAAAAAAATCATCTGAAGATAACCTCAAGATAACGAGCCATAGAGATGTTAGAACGTTTTCTTTGAATGTTAGATGTTATCTCTTAACATTTTCCCAAATACACTAACTAGTGTAAGTTAGTGTATTGGGAAAATTGTAATAAACTAACGGAGCCAGTGGTAGAAGCAAGCTCATTCACAAGTAGGTATGATAGGGAAATAGTTCAGGAGATATTGAATTAGACAACCGGCGGTTAGAAAGGCAGCTGCCAAGAGCTAAAGCTCGATGCTGTAGGCACACAGAGGCGAGTATGAGGTAGCGCCATCAGCCTGGGCGGAGCGAGGTGGCCTCGTCTGGCAGTGCTGTGTTTATGATATGAATCAGGTGTTGGAGAAAGCACACGACCGAACCTTTATATCTTGTATCTACTGATACGTCACTCAGGTGGTGGTTTATGTGGTGTTGGTATGGGTGTAGGTGGTGGTGCTGGGGTGTTGGTGGTGGTGCTGGGGTGTTGGTGGTGGTGCTGGGGTGTTGGTGGTGGTGCTGGGGTGTTGGTGGTGGTGCTGGGGTGTTGGTGGTGGTGGTGGTGGGGTGTTGGTGGTGGTGCTGGGGTGTAGATGGTGGTGGTGGGGTGTTGGTGGTGGTGCTGGGGTGTAGGTGGTGGTGCTGGGGTGTTGGTGGTGGTGCTGGTGTGTTGGTGGTGGTGTTGGTGGTGGTGCTGGGGTGTTGGTGGTGGTGGTGGGGTGTTGGTGGTGGTGCTGGGGTGTAGATGGTGGTGGTGGGGTGTTGGTGGTGGTGCTGGGGTGTAGGTGGTGGTGCTGGGGTGTTGGTGGTGGTGCTGGTGTGTTGGTGGTGGTGTTGGTGGTGGTGCTGGGGTGTTGGTGGTGGTGCTGGTGTGTTGGTGGTGGTGCTGGGGTGTAGGTGGTGGTGCTGGTGTGTTGGTGGTGGTGCTGGTGTGTTGGTGGTGGTGTTGGTGGTGGTGCTGGGGTGTTGGTGGTGGTGCTGGGGTGTTGGTGGTGGTGCTGGGGTGTAGGTGGTGGTGCTGGGGTGTTGGTGGTGGTGCTGGTGTGTTGGTGGTGGTGCTGGGGTGTAGGTGGTGGTGCTGGTGTGTTGGTGGTGGTGCTGGTGTGTTGGTGGTGGTGTTGGTGGTGGTGCTGGGGTGTTGGTGGTGGTGCTGGGGTGTTGGTGGTGGTGCTGGGGTGTAGGTGGTGGTGCTGGGGTGTTGGTGGTGGTGCTGGGGTGTAGGTGGTGGTGCTGGGGTGTTGGTGGTGGTGCTGGGGTGTAGGTGGTGGTGTTGGTGTGTAGGTGGTGGTGCTGGGGTTTAGGTGGTGGTGCTGGGGTGTAGGTGGTGGTGCTGGGGTGTAGGTGGTGGTGCTGGGGTGTAGGTGGTGGTGCTGGGGTGTAGGTGGTGGTGCTGGGGTGTAGGTGGTGGTGCTGGGGTGTTGGTGGTGGTGCTGGGGTGTTGATGGTGGTGCTGGGGTGTTGGTGGTGGTGCTGCGGTGTTGGTGGTGGTGCTGGGGTGTTGGTGGTGGTGCTGGGGTGTTGGTGGTGGTGCTGGGGTGTAGGTGGTGGTGTTGGTGTGTAGGTGGTGGTGCTGGGGTGTAGGTGGTGGTGCTGGGGTGTAGGTGGTGGTGCTGGGGTGTTGGTGGTGGTGCTGGGGTGTTGGTGGTGGTGCTGGGGTGTAGGTGGTGGTGTTGGTGTGTAGGTGGTGGTGCTGGGGTGTAGGTGGTGGTGCTGGGGTGTAGGTGGTGGTGCTGGGGTGTAGGTGGTGGTGCTGGGGTGTTGGTGGTGGTGCTGGGGTGTTGGTGGTGGTGCTGGGGTGTAGGTGGTGGTGCTGGGGTGTAGGTGGTGGTGTTGGTGTGTAGGTGGTGGTGCTGGGGTGTAGGTGGTGGTGCTGGGGTGTAGGTGGTGGTGCTGGGGTGTTGGTGGTGGTGCTGGGGTGTTGGTGGTGGTGCTGGGGTGTAGGTGGTGGTGTTGGTGTGTAGGTGGTGGTGCTGGGGTGTAGGTGGTGGTGCTGGGGTGTTGGTGGTGGTGCTGGGGTGTAGGTGGTGGTGCTGGGGTGTAGGTGGTGGTGCTGGGGTGTTGGTGGTGGTGCTGGGGTGTAGGTGGTGGTGCTGGGGTGTTGGTGGTGGTGCTGGGGTGTAGGTGGTGGTGCTGGGGTGTAGGTGGTGGTGCTGGGGTGTTGGTGGTGGTGCTGGGGTGTAGGTGGTGGTGCTGGGGTGTTGGTGGTGGTGCTGGGGTGTAGGTGGTGGTGCTGGGGTGTAGGTGGTGGTGCTGGGGTGTTGGTGGTGGTGCTGGGGTGTTGGTGGTGGTGCTGGGGTGTAGGTGGTGGTGTTGGTGTGTAGGTGGTGGTGCTGGGGTGTAGGTGGTGGTGCTGGGGTGTTGGTGGTGGTGCTGGGGTGTTGGTGGTGGTGCTGGGGTGTAGGTGGTGGTGTTGGTGTGTAGGTGGTGGTGCTGGGGTGTAGGTGGTGGTGCTGGGGTGTTGGTGGTGGTGCTGGGGTGTTGGTGGTGGTGCTGGGGTGTTGGTGGTGGTGCTGGGGTGTAGGTGGTGGTGCTGGGGTGTTGGTGGTGGTGCTGGGGTGTAGGTGGTGGTGCTGGGGTGTTGGTGGTGGTGCTGGGGTGTTGGTGGTGGTGCTGGGGTGTAGGTGCTGGGGTGTTGGTGGTGGTGCTGGGGTGTTGGTGGTGGTGCTGGGGTGTAGGTGGTGGTGCTGGGGTGTAGGTGGTGGTGCTGGGGTGTTGGTGGTGGTGCTGGGGTGTAGGTGGTGGTGCTGGGGTGTTGGTGGTGGTGGTGGGGTGTAGGTGGTGGTGCTGGGGTGTTGGTGGTGGTGCTGGGGTGTTGGTGGTGGTGCTGGGGTGTAGGTGGTGGTGCTGGGGTGTTGGTGGTGGTGCTGGGGTGTAGGTGGTGGTGCTGGGGTGTAGGTGGTGGTGCTGGGGTGTTGGTGGTGGTGCTGGGGTGTAGGTGGTGGTGCTGGGGTGTTGGTGGTGGTGCTGGGGTGTTGGTGGTGGTGCTGGGGTGTTGGTGGTGGTGCTGGGGTGTAGGTGGTGGTGTTGGTGGTGGTGCTGGGGTGTTGGTGGTGGTGCTGGGGTGTAGGTGGTGGTGCTGGGGTGTTGGTGGTGGTGCTGGTGTGTTGGTGGTGGTGCTGGGGTGTAGGTGGTGGTGCTGGGGTGTTGGTGGTGGTGCTGGGGTGTAGGTGGTGGTGCTGGTGTGTTGGTGGTGGTGCTGGGGTGTTGGTGGTGGTGCTGGGGTGTTGGTGGTGGTGCTGGTGTGTTGGTGGTGGTGCTGGGGTGTTGGTGGTGGTGCTGGGGTGTTGGTGGTGGTGCTGGGGTGTTGGGGGTGGTGCTGGGGTGTTGGTGGTGGTGCTGGGGTGTTGGTGGTGGTGCTGGGGTGTTGGTGGTGGTGCTGGGGTGTTGGTGGTGGTGCTGGGGTGTTGGTGGTGGTGCTGGGGTGTAGGTGGTGGTGCTGGGGTGTTGGTGGTGGTGCTGGGGTGTAGGTGGTGGTGCTGGGGTGTTGGTGGTGGTGCTGGGGTGTTGGTGGTGGTGCTGGGGTGTTGGTGGTGGTGCTGGGGTGTAGGTGGTGGTGCTGGGGTGTTGGTGGTGGTGCTGGGGTGTTGGTGGTGGTGTTGGTGTGTAGGTGGTGGTGCTGGGGTGTTGGTGGTGGTGCTGGTGGTGGTGCTGGGGTGTTGGTGGTGGTGGTGTAGGTGGTGGTGCTGGGGTGTTGGTGGTGGTGCTGGGGTGTAGGTGGTGGTGTTGGTGGTGGTGCTGGGGTGTTGGTGGTGGTGCTGGGGTGTAGGTGGTGGTGTTGGTGGTGGTGCTGGGGTGTTGGTGGTGCTGCTGGGGTGTTGGTGGTGGTGCTGGGGTGTTGGTGGTGGTGCTGGGGTGTTGGTGGTGGTGCTGGGGTGTTGCTGGTGGTGGTGCTGGGGTGTAGGTGGTGGTGCTGGGGTGTAGGTGGTGGTGTTGGTGGTGGTGCTGGGGTGTTGGTGGTGGTGCTGGTGTGTAGGTGGTGGTGCTGGGGTGTTGGTGGTGGTGCTGGGGTGTTGGTGGTGGTGTTGGTGTGTAGGTGGTGGTGCTGGGGTGTTGGTGGTGGTGCTGGGGTGTTGGTGGTGGTGTTGGTGTGTAGGTGGTGGTGCTGGGGTGTTGGTGGTGGTGCTGGGGTGTTGGTGGTGGTGCTGGGGTGTTGGTGGTGGTGCTGGGGTGTTGGTGGTGGTGCTGGGGTGTTGGTGGTGGTGCTGGGGTGTTGGTGGTGGTGTTGGTGTGTAGGTGGTGGTGCTGGGGTGTTGGTGGTGGTGCTGGGGTGTTGGTGGTGGTGCTGGGATGTTGGTGGTGGTGCTGGGGTGTTGGTGGTGGTGCTGGGGTGTTGGTGGTGGTGCTGGGGTGTTGGTGGTGGTGCTGGGGTGTAGGTGGTGGTGCTGGGGTGTTGGTGGTGGTGCTGGGGTGTAGGTGGTGGTGCTGGGGTGTTGGTGGTGGTGCTGGGGTGTTGGTGGTGGTGCTGGGGTGTTGGTGGTGGTGCTGGTGTGTTGGTGGTGGTGGTGGTGCTGGGGTGTTGGTGGTGGTGCTGGGGTGTTGGTGGTGGTGCTGGGGTGTTGGTGGTGGTGGTGGGGTGTAGGTGGTGGTGCTGGGGTGTAGGTGGTGGTGCTGGGGTGTAGGTGGTGGTGCTGGGGTGTTGGTGGTGGTGCTGGGGTGTTGGTGGTGGTGCTGGGGTGTTGGTGGTGGTGCTGGGGTGTTGGTGGTGGTGCTGGGGTGTTGGTGGTGGTGCTGGGGTGTTGGTGGTGGTGCTGGGGTGTTGGTGGTGGTGCTGGGGTGTAGGTGGTGGTGCTGGGGTGTTGGTGGTGGTGCTGGGGTGTTGGTGGTGGTGCTGGGGTGTTGGTGGTGGTGCTGGTGTGTTGGTGGTGGTGCTGGGGTGTTGGTGGTGGTGCTGGTGTGTTGGTGGTGGTGCTGGGGTGTAGGTGGTGGTGCTGGTGTGTTGGTGGTGGTGCTGGGGTGTAGGTGGTGGTGCTGGGGTGTTGGTGGTGGTGCTGGGGTGTTGGTGGTGGTGCTGGGGTGTTGGTGGTGGTGCTGGGGTGTTGGTGGTGGTGGTGGTGCTGGGGTGTTGGTGGTGGTGCTGGGGTGTTGGTGGTGGTGCTGGGGTGTAGGTGGTGGTGCTGGGGTGTTGGTGGTGGTGCTGGTGTGTTGGTGGTGGTGCTGGGGTGTTGGTGGTGGTGCTGCAGGGGTGTTGGTGGTGGTGCTGGGGTGTAGGTGGTGGTGCTGGGGTGTTGGTGGTAGTGCTGGTGTGTTGGTGGTGGTGCTGGGGTGTAGGTGGTGGTGCTGGGGTGTTGGTGGTGGTGCTGGGGTGTTGGTGGTGGTGCTGGGGTGTTGGTGGTGGTGCTGGGGTGTTGGTGGTGGTGCTGGGGTGTAGGTGGTGGTGCTGGGGTGTTGGTGGTGGTGCTGGGGTGTTGGTGGTGGTGCTGGGGTGTTGGTGGTGGTGCTGGGGTGTTGGTGGTGGTGCTGGGGTGTTGGTGGTGGTGCTGGGGTGTTGGTGGTGGTGCTGGGGTGTTGGTGGTGGTGCTGGGGTGTTGGTGGTGGTGCTGGGGTGTAGGTGGTGGTGCTGGGGTGTTGGTGGTGGTGCTGGGGTGTTGGTGGTGGTGCTGGGGTGTTGGTGGTGGTGCTGGGGTGTTGGTGGTGGTGGTGGTGCTGGGGTGTTGGTGGTGGTGCTGGGGTGTAGGTGGTGGTGCTGGGGTGTTGGTGGTGGTGCTGGGGTGTAGGTGGTGGTGCTGGGGTGTTGGTGGTGGTGCTGGGGTGTTGGTGGTGGTGCTGGGGTGTTGGTGGTGGTGCTGGGGTGTTGGTGGTGGTGCTGGGGTGTTGGTGGTGGTGCTGGGGTGTTGGTGGTGGTGCTGGGGTGTTGGTGGTGGTGCTGGGGTGTTGGTGGTGGTGCTGGGGTGTTGGTGGTGGTGCTGGGGTGTTGGTGGTGGTGCTGGGGTGTAGGTGGTGGTGCTGGGGTGTTGGTGGTGGTGCTGGGGTGTTGGTGGTGGTGCTGGGGTGTTGGTGGTGGTGCTGGGGTGTTGGTGGTGGTGCTGGGGTGTAGGTGGTGGTGCTGGGGTGTTGGTGGTGGTGCTGGGGTGTTGGTGGTGGTGCTGGGGTGTTGGTGGTGGTGGTGGTGCTGGGGTGTTGGTGGTGGTGCTGGGGTGTAGGTGGTGGTGCTGGGGTGTTGGTGGTGGTGCTGGGGTGTTGGTGGTGGTGCTGGGGTGTTGGTGGTGGTGCTGGTGTGTTGGTGGTGGTGCTGGGGTGTAGGTGGTGGTGCTGGGGTGTTGGTGGTGGTGCTGGGGTGTTGGTGGTGGTGCTGGGGTGTTGGTGGTGGTGCTGGGGTGTTGGTGGTGGTGGTGGTGCTGGGGTGTTGGTGGTGGTGCTGGGGTGTAGGTGGTGGTGCTGGGGTGTTGGTGGTGGTGCTGGGGTGTTGGTGGTGGTGCTGGGGTGTTGGTGGTGGTGCTGGGGTGTTGGTGGTGGTGCTGGGGTGTTGGTGGTGGTGCTGGGGTGTTGGTGGTGGTGCTGGGGTGTTGGTGGTGGTGCTGGGGTGGTGGTGGTGGTGCTGGGGTGTTGGTGGTGGTGCTGGGGTGGTGGTGCTGGGGTGGTGGTGGTGGTGCTGGGGTGTTGGTGGTGGTGCTGGGGTGTTGGTGGTGGTGCTGGGGTGTTGGTGGTGGTGCTGGGGTGTTGGTGGTGGTGCTGGGGTGGTGGTGGTGGTGCTGGGCTGGTGGTGGTGGTGCTGGGGTGTAGGTGGTGGTGCTGGGGTGTAGGTGGTGGTGCTGGGGTGTTGGTGGTGGTGCTGGGGTGTTGGTGGTGGTGCTGGGGTGTTGGTGGTGGTGCTGGTGTGTTGGTGGTGGTGCTGGGGTGTTGGTGGTGGTGCTGGGGTGTTGGTGGTGGTGCTGGGGTGGTGGTGGTGGTGCTGGGGTGGTGGTGGTGGTGCTGGGGTGTAGGTGGTGGTGCTGGGGTGTAGGTGGTGGTGCTGGGGTGTTGGTGGTGGTGCTGGGGTGTTGGTGGTGGTGCTGGGGTGTTGGTGGTGGTGCTGGGGTGTTGGTGGTGGTGCTGGGGTGTTGGTGGTGGTGCTGGTGTGTTGGTGGTGGTGCTGGGGTGTTGGTGGTGGTGCTGGTGTGTTGGTGGTGGTGGTGGTGCTGGGGTGTTGGTGGTGGTGCTGGGGTGTTGGTGGTGGTGGTGGGGTGTAGGTGGTGGTGCTGGGGTGTAGGTGGTGGTGCTGGGGTGTTGGTGGTGGTGCTGGGGTGTAGGTGGTGGTGCTGGTGTGTAGGTGGTGGTGCTGGGGTGTAGGTGGTGGTGCTGGGGTGTAGGTGGTGGTGCTGGGGTGTTGGTGGTGGTGCTGGGGTGTAGGTGGTGGTGCTGGTGTGTAGGTGGTGGTGCTGGGGTGTAGGTGGTGGTGCTGGTGTGTAGGTGGTGGTGCTGGGGTGTAGGTGGTGGTGCTGGGGTGTAGGTGGTGGTGCTGGGGTGTAGGTGGTGGTGCTGGGGTGTAGGTGGTGGTGCTGGGGTGTTGGTGGTGGTGCTGGTGTGTTGGTGGTGGTGCTGGGGTGTTGGTGGTGGTGGTGGTGCTGGTGTGTAGGTGGTGGTGCTGGGGTGTTGGTGGTGGTGCTGGGGTGTAGGTGGTGGTGCTGGTGTGTAGGTGGTGGTGCTGGGGTGTAGGTGGTGGTGCTGGGGTGTAGGTGGTGGTGCTGGGGTGTTGGTGGTGGTGCTGGTGTGTTGGTGGTGGTGCTGGGGTGTTGGTGGTGGTGGTGGTGCTGGTGTGTAGGTGGTGGTGCTGGGGTGTTGGTGGTGGTGCTGGGGTGTAGGTGGTGGTGCTGGTGTGTAGGTGGTGGTGCTGGGGTGTAGGTGGTGGTGCTGGGGTGTAGGTGGTGGTGCTGGGGTGTTGGTGGTGGTGGTGGGGTGTAGGTGGTGGTGGTGGTGCTGGGGTGTTGGTGGTGGTGGTGGTGTTGGTGGTGGTGCTGGGGTGTTGGTGGTGGTGGTGGGGTGTAGGTGGTGGTGGTGGTGCTGGGGTGGTGGTGGTGCTGGGGTGTTGGTGGTGGTGCTGGGGTGTTGGTGGTGGTGCTGGGGTGTTGGTGGTGGTGCTGGTGTGTAGGTGGTGGTGCTGGGGTGTTGGTGGTGGTGCTGGTGTGTAGGTGGTGGTGCTGGTGTGTAGGTGGTGGTGCTGGTGGGGTGTTGGTGGTGGTGTTGGTGGTTGTGTTGTGGTGGTGTGAAATATTTAAACACATTAACAGTTATCTGTTTGCTTTGAGCAAGCACTTGGAGCTGTGGGATGATCATCTGTTTTATGCTACAACGGCCAAAATATGGATAGCAGAACATTTTGTTATTTTTACCAAGATCAGTGAAAATTTGGAATATATTAATATAAAAACCAAATTGTTTTGACATTTTGTTTTCAAAATATTTATCAAAGTATAGCCAGCGAGCAATGCTAAAAATCGTTGAGGGGTTAAGAACGTGATCATAGTATGTTGTTTCCCTCTTCAATTGTGGCTACCCCTGACCAGCCTATGTCCGTCCCGTACCCCAGACCATTCACCCTCCCTGCCAAGTTGGGTGAGGCAAGCCCCGAGCGTCTGGCCTCCAACCTTTGACACACAAACATTCTCTAGACTAATATATATATATATATATATATATATATATATATATATATATATGTCGTACCTAGTAACCAGAACGCACTTCTCAGCCTACTATGCAAGGCCCGATTTGCCTAATAAGCCAAGTTTTCACGAATTAATGTTTTTTCGACTACCTAACCTACCTAACCTAACCTAACTTTTTCTGCTACCTAACCTAACCTATAAAGATAGGTTAGGTTAGGTAGGGTTGGTTAGGTTCGGTCATATATCTACGTTAATTTTAACTCCAATAACAAAACATTGACCTCATACATAATGAAATGGGTAGCTTTATCATTTCATAAGAAAAAAATTAGAGAAAATATATTAATTCAGGAAAACTTGGCTTATTAGGCAAATCTGGCCTTGCATAGTAGGCTGAGAAGTGCGTTCTGGCTATATATATATATATATATATATATATATATATATATATATATATATATATATATATATGTCGTACCTAATAGCCAGAACGCACTTTTCTGCCTACTATGCAAGGCCCGATTTGCCTAATAAGCCAAGTTTTCATGAATTAATTGTTTTTCGACTACCTAACCTACCTAACCTAACCTAACTTTTTCGGCTACCTAACCAAACCTAACCTATAAAGATAGGTTAGGTTAGGTAGGGTTGGTTAGGTTCGGTCATATATCTACGTTAATTTTAACTCCAATAAAAAAAAATTGACCTCATACATAATGAAAAGGGTAGCTTTATCATTTCATAAGAAAAAAAATTGAGAAAATATATTAATTCAGGAAAACTTGGCTTACTAGGCAAATCTGGCCTTGCATAGTAGGCTGAGAAGTGCGTTCTGGCTACTAGGTACGACATATATATATATATATATATATATATATATATATATATATATGCGAACAAGCCTTATATGTATATAAATATGTAACCTTTAAAGAACTAATAAAGCACAGCAAAGCACAAGGAGAGGGTGGTGGGAGAAAATAAATTAGAAACCGTATTGGAGAGGCCCTAAACATCCCTTCTAATGCGTTGTGTGTGCTTTCCTCCGAGGCTAAGGGTCCCCCCCTTCTTCCAGCCTGAGATGGTACTCCCTTCCATTTTAAAAAATAATTATATATATATATATATATATTATACTTATATATATATTGGACAAAGATAACACAAAATATATACCAATATAGATAATTACAGTGTATCAGATCCTGAGGATAATTATGTGTTCACTAATTATAGAAGGTTGGCTGACCTAGAGAGAGTAATACTACTGTCTGGCCTGGGTAATGATGGGCAACCTGCTTATGTGCTCCCTCGGGCTACTGTTGTCTTGCGTGTTAGGTCTCTCTCTCTCTCTCTCTCTCTCTCTCTCTCTCTCTCTCTCTCTCTCTCTCTCTCTCTCTCTCTCTCTCTCTCTCTCTCTCCCTGTGTTCCTGGGAGGCTGTGGGGCCAGGCTGGCGTCTCTTGATCACTTCCTCTTGGAACTTAAGTGTTGTTAAGGCCTCTGGTGCTCCTGCAGGTGGTGAAGCACAGGTGCTGGGCTCCACCTCCAGCACACGCCACCTTTCAACACCTGCCAAATAAACTTGAATGATGCAGTGTTGCCGACATGATATTCCATAAACTACAAGTATACAAACTTCTCCAATTAAATGAACAAATCATTTGATGCATCACGTTATTGTGATCTCTGTGTGTGAACTTCTCCAACTGATTAGGCTTCAGTTCAATCACACGCAGCTCCGGGTTCAATATACAACCTACGAGAGACCCACTCCTAAGTATGCAGCCATGATATCGAATCTCGCCTACAAAACCACAGAACAGAATAAGGAAAGACCAAAAGGTATTGCAACAAGGCTTCTCAGCTCCATTTATTTATTTTATAGATATGGTATTTATTTTATCGTTCCGCATTTTACCGCACCGAAGAAAATGAGAAGAGGTCATGACAACGGCATACAAGATTTTAATGGAAATCGCTAAATTAGGAAAAAGAATCAATGTTCGTAGCTAACAACAATAGATGGAAAATATACAAACATGACAGAAGAACCAAAGTGCAAGAGATGTGAATATGTTGGAGAAAGTAACTAGAGTGACAGGGGAGGTGCTAGCGTGGCAGGGGAGGTGCTAGCGTGGCAGGGGAGGTGCTAGCGTGGCAGGGGAGGTGCTAGAGTGATAAGGGAGGTGCTAGAGTGACAGGGGAGGTGCTAGAGTGGCAGGGGAGGTGCTAGAGTGGCAGGGGAGGTGCTGGAGTGACAGGGGAGGTGCTAGAGTGGCAGGGGAGGTGCTGGAGTGGCAGGGAAGGTGCTAGAGTGGCAGGGGAGGTGCTAGAGTGACAGGAGAGGTGCTGGAGTGACAAGGGGAGGTGCTAAAGTGGCAGGGGAGGTGCTAGAGTGGCAGGGGAGGTGCTAGAGTGGCAGGGGGAGGTGGTAGAGTGACAGGGGGAGGTGCTGGAGTGACAGGGGGAGGTGGTAGAGTGGCAGGGAGAGGTGCTAGAGTGACAGGGGAGGTGCTAGAGTGACAGGGGGAGGTGCTAGAGTGACAGAGGGAGGTGCTAGAGTGACAGGGGGAGAGGTGCTAGAGTGACAGGGGGAGGTGCTGGAGTGACATGGGGAGGTGCTAGAGTGACATGGGGAGGTGCTAGAGTGACAGGGGAAGGTGGTAGAGTGACAGTGGGAGGTGCTAGTGTGGCAGGGGAGGTGGTAGAGTGTCGTGGGAGGTGCTAGAGTGGCAGGGGAGGTGCTGGAGTGACAGGGGAGGTGCTAGAGTGACAGGGGAGGTGCTAGTGTGACAGGGGAGGTGCCAGAGTGACAGGGGAGGTGCTAGAGTGACAGGGGGAGGTGCTAGAGTGACAGAGGGAGGTGCTAGAGTGACAGGGGGAGGTGCTAGTGTGACAGGGGAAGTGCCAGAGTGACAGAGGGAGGTGCTAGAGTGACATGGGGAGGTGGTAGAGTGGCAGGGGAGGCGCTAGAGTGACAGGGGAGGTGCTAGAGTGACAGGAGGAGGTGCTAGAGTGACAGGGGAGGTGCTAGAGTGACAGGGGAGGTGCCAGAGTGACAGGAGGTGCTAGAGTGACAGGGGAGGTGCTAGAGTGACAGGGAGATTACTTACTACCTTTCTCTTCCTCACAGACGTGAATGAGCTCTCGGGAGGGCGAGAGACTTCTTCCTGTTGAAGTGGAGGAGGCAAAACCCAAGAGCTGTAGCCCAACCTCGGCACGCGAATCCAGGTGAGTACAGGTAACTAGAAACACACAAGACACACACATGCAGTATGTTGCATGTGTGTGCAAGCATGCAACGACCCCCACCCCCCCCCCCCCCTTTCCTACATGATTCAGCGCCGCTCCCAGCCCACACATATCCCCCCCCCCCCGCCACATGATTCATGTCCTCGGAGGCCACATAAATCGTCTGGTGCATGATTCAGTACAGCTTGCGGCTTACACAAGATTCACCACCTCGCGTCATCCATCTGTGTGGCGGCGTCACTCATGTCATAAAGCCATCAGTTACGCCGCCATCCTCTCTCCCTCCCGATGGCTCGTCTCTATGTCTCTCTCTCTCTCCGTCCCTCTCACTCACTCTTTCTCACTCACTCTCTCTCTCTCTCTCTCTCTCTCTCCGTCCCTCACTCTCTCTCTCTCTGGCCTCCAGCCCTCCATCTCACTCTTCCTCTCTCGCCTCTACCTTGTACAATTAAGGCGTCGACACAAGAGGCAGACGCAGGCGGTAATAAGCACTAGAGACTACGCCTCTCTGCGCCAGGTGTCGGCGGCTGCCAGAGGCTAGTGACAGGTACTACAGCTGGGTAATGAGGCTGCTCTTCTTGTTTTGAATCCCCTTACCTTTATGTACTCGCCTAAACAATGCTTATTGGGTCCTCTTTAGCTCCTTGGGCACTTATTGGGCACTATTCATGCCCGTGCCACCTCTTAGGGGGGGGGGGCGGGGGCGTGTGTATGGTGTTACCCTCAGTGACCTGACCCCTCTGTGACCTCTGTGACCTGGGCTTTTAGGTCATTCCACTTGCTGGCGACTCGTACAGTGGTCAAGTGCTTCCTTACATCCCCACGCCTTACCTGCCTTTCCGGTTCCAGCCCCGTCCCCTCACTGTGGTGTTGCTCATGCTAAACATGTACTTCTGATCCATTGTCTTAATGCCTCTCAGGCTCTTATAGGTAGTGGTGACCCGGGTGGTCTCATGCCCTTCTCTTCCCCAGCGACGTGAGGGGGACCTAGCAACCAGTTTGGGGCCCCTGGGGACCTAGCGGCCAGTCTGCGCCCCTGGGGAACTAGCGGCCAGTCTGGGGACCCTGGGGACCTAGCCACCAGTCTGGGCCCCTGGGGACCTAGCCACCAGTCCGGGCCCCTGGGGACCTAGCCACCAGTCCGGGCCCCTGGGGACCTAGCCACCAGTCTGGGCCCCTGGGGACCTAGCCACCAGTCCGGGCCCCTGGGGACCTAGCCACCAGTCTGAGCCCCTGGGGACCTAGCCACCAGTCTGAGCACCTGGGGACCTAGCCACCAGTCTGGGTCCCTGGGGACCTAGCCACCAGTCTGGGCCCCTGGGGACCTAGCCACCAGTCTGGGCCCCTGGGGACCTAGCCACCAGTCTGGGCCCCTGGGGACCTAGCCACCAGTCCGGGCCCCTGGGGACCTAGCCACCAGTCTGGGCCCCTGGGGACCTAGCCACCAGTCTGAGCCCCCTGGGGACCTAGCCACCAGTCTGGGCCCCTGGGGACCTAGCCACCAGTCTGAGCCCCTGGGGACCTAGCCACCAGTCTGGGGACCTAGCCACCAGTCTGAGCCCCTGGGGACCTAGCAACCAGTCTGAGCCCCTGGGGACCTAGCCACCAGTCTGGGCCCCTGGGGACCTAGCCACCAGTCTGGGCCCCTGGGGACCTAGCCACCAGTCTGAACCCCTGGGGACCTACCAACCAGTCTGGGCCCCTGGGGACCTAGCCACCAGTCTGAGCCCCTGGGGACCTAGCCACCAGTCTGGGCCCCTGGGGACCTAGCCACCAGTCTGGGCCCCTGGGGACCTAGCAACCAGTCTGAGCCCCTGGGGACCTAGCCACCAGTCTGGGCCCCTGGGGACCTAGCCACCAGTCTGGGCCCCTGGGGACCTAGCCACCAGTCTGGGCCCCTGGGGACCTAGCCACCAGTCTGGGCCCCTGGGGACCTAGCCACCAGTCTGAGCCCCTGGGGACCTAGCCACCAGTCTGGGGACCTAGCCACCAGTCTGAGCCCCTGGGGACCTAGCAACCAGTCTGAGCCCCTGGGGACCTAGCCACCAGTCTGGGCCCCTGGGGACCTAGCCACCAGTCTGGGCCCCTGGGGACCTAGCCACCAGTCTGAACCCCTGGGGACCTACCAACCAGTCTGGGCCCCTGGGGACCTAGCCACCAGTCTGAGCCCCTGGGGACCTAGCCACCAGTCTGGGCCCCTGGGGACCTAGCCACCAGTCTGGGCCCCTGGGGACCTAGCAACCAGTCTGAGCCCCTGGGGACCTAGCCACCAGTCTGGGCCCCTGGGGACCTAGCCACCAGTCTGGGCCCCTGGGGACCTAGCCACCAGTCTGGGCCCCTGGGGACCTAGCCACCAGTCTGGGCCCCTGGGGACCTAGCCACCAGTCTGGGCCCCCTGGGGACCTAGCCACCAGTCTGGGCCCCTGGGGACCTAGCCACCAGTCTGGGCCCCTGGGGACCTAGCCACCAGTCTGGGCCCCCTGGGGACCTAGCCACCAGTCTGGGCCCCCTGGGGACCTAGCCACCAGTCTGGGCCCCTGGGGACCTAGCCACCAGTCTGGGCCCCCTGGGGACCTAGCCACCAGTCTGGGCCCCTGGGGACCTAGCCACCAGTCTGGGCCCCTGGGGACCTAGCCACCAGTCCGGGCCCCTGGGGACCTAGCCACCAGTCCGGGCCCCTGGGGACCTAGCCACCAGTCTGGGCCCCTGGGGACCTAGCCACCAGTCTGGGCCCCTGGGGACCTAGCCACCAGTCTGGGCCCCTGGGGACCACACTTTCTCTTCTTTTGCTCTGTGCTTTTTTTTTACGAGACCGGCAGACTGTTGTGTAGTGTACAGTGTTGTAGTGGTGTAATACATGCAGTGTACAGTGTTGTAGTGGTGTAATACATGTAGTGTACAGTGTTGTAGTCGTGTAATACATGTAGTGTACAGTGTTGTAGTGTTGTAATACATGTAGTGTACAGTGTTGTAATACATGCAGTGTACAGTGTTGTAGTGGTGTAATACATGCAGTGTACAGTGTTGTAGTGGTGTAATACATGTAGTGTACAGTGTTGTAGTGGTGTAATACATGTAGTGTACAGTGTTGTAGTGGTGTAATACATGTAGTGTACAGTGTTGTAGTGGTGTAATACATGTAGTGTTCAGTGTTGTAGTGGTGTAATACATGTAGTGTACAGTGTTGTAATACATGCAGTGTACATTGTAGTGGTGTAATACATGTAGTGTACAGTGTTGTAATACATGCAGTGTACATTGTAGTGGTGTAATACATGTAGTGTACAGTGTTGTAATATATGCAGTGTACATTGTAGTGGTGTAATACATGCAGTGTACAGTGTTGTAGTGGTGTAATACATGTAGTGTACAGTGTTGTAGTGGTGTAATACATGTAGTGTACAGTGTTGTAGTGGTGTAATACATGCAATGTACAGTGTTGTAGTGGTGTAATACATGCAATGTACAGTGTTGTAATACATGTAGTGTACAGTGTTGTAATACATGTAGTGTTCAGTGTTGTAGTGGTGTAATACATGTAGTGTTCAGTGTTGTAGTGGTGTAATACATGCAGTGTACAGTGTTGTAGTGGTGTAATACATGTAGTGTACAGTGTTGTAGTGGTGTAATACATGTAGTGTTCAGTGTTGTAGTGGTGTAATACATGTAGTGTACAGTGTTGTAGTGGTGTAATACATGTAGTGTTCAGTGTTGTAGTGGTGTAATACATGCAATGTACAGTGTTGTAGTGGTGTAATACATGTAGTGTTCAGTGTTGTAGTGGTGTAATACATGCAATGTACAGTGTTGTAGTGGTGTAATACATGCAATGTACAGTGTTGTAATACATGTAGTGTACAGTGTTGTAATACATGCAGTGTACAGTGTTGTAGTGGTGTAATACATGTAGTGTACAGTGTTGTAGTGTTGTAATACATGCAATGTACAGTGTTGTAGTGGTGTAATACATGCAGTGTACAGTGTTGTAGTGGTGTAATACATGTAGTGTACAGTGTTGTAGTGGTGTAATACATGCAATGTACAGTGTTGTAGTGGTGTAATACATGTAGTGTTCAGTGTTGTAGTGGTGTAATACATGCAATGTACAGTGTTGTAGTGGTGTAATACATGTAGTGTACAGTGTTGTAGTGGTGTAATACATGCAATGTACAGTGTTGTAGTGGTGTAATACATGTAGTGTACAGTGTTGTAGTGGTGTAATACATGCAGTGTACAGTGTTGTAGTGGTGTAATACATGTAGTGTTCAGTGTTGTAGTGGTGTAATACAGATAGTGTTCAGTGTTGTAGTGGTGTAATACAGATAGAAGCCTTAAAATCTTTAATTGTACACTTTTTTTGTTTGTCTAACATTTATACAATTGTTTGAGGGACAGGAGGACTGGAGGTGTACATCTACCCACCTGTCATCTCTTGCTACCCGACTCATGTAGTTACCTTCCGTCGCTTCATCTTGTAATTGTTCCGATAACCTCCTTCAGCCTTGAGCCCCCAGTTCAAGTAAGTTTAATAAGGTCAATAATTACGTCACACCACGATAGAGTAGCTCAATTAGGCTACTTCTACCCCTGGTTGTCATCCAGCCTCACCACCTTGCACTTACTGGGGTTAAAGTCAAGAGGACATCTAACAGGGCGAAGCTCCCTCGTTTGTCCAGGGGCTTCTGAGCTGTGTGTAAATACTATTATTCTCCAAGTTGGTTGATCAGTGTTGCGTCGCCTGCACGCACTGACATGCACGCCACTTGCTGCTCTCTGGGGAATGTGCCCCCTTTGGGAATGTGCCCTCTTTGGGAATGTGCCCCCTTTGGGAATGTGCCCCCTTTGGGAATGTGCCTCCTTTGGGAATGTGCCCCCTTTGAGAATGTGCCCCCTTTGGGAATGTGCCCCCTTTGGGAATGTGCCCCCTTTGGGAATGTACCCCCTTTGGGAATGTACCTCCTTTGGGAATGTACCCCCTTTGGGAATGTACCCCCTTTGGGAATGTAACCCCCTTTGGGAATGTACCCCGTTTGGGAATGTGACCCCCTTTGGGAATGTGACCCCCTTTGGGAATGTGCCCCCTTTGGGAATGTGCCCCCTTTGGGAATATGCCCACTTTGGGAATGTGCCCACTTTGGGAATGTGCCCCCTTTGGGAATATACCTCCTTTGGGAATGTGCCCCTTTGGGAATCTGCCCCCTTTGGGAATGTGCCCCTTTGGGAATGTGCCCCCTTTGGGAATGTGCCTCCTTTGGGAATGTGCCTCCTTTGGGAATGTGCCCCCTTTGGGAATGTGCCCCCTTTGGGAATATGCCCCTTTGGGAATGTGCCTCCTTTGGGAATGTGCCTCCTTTGGGAATGTGCCTCCTTTGGGAATGTGCCCCATTTGGGAATGTGCCCCATTTGGGAATGTACCCCCTTTGGGAATGTTCCCTCCAGCGAGAGCATCCCTGGGGACTGAACGCCTTGGCAATACCCATACCTCCACCGCTCCTGTGCCAGGTAAGTTACGGGCTCACCATAGCCCGTGCTACTTGGAAGTTGTTCCGAGTAGCTGAATCTCTAACAACAACAATAATACAGATAACGAGCGGTTCTTTAAGGAAACAAATACTCGAGACATCTTGACGGTGACATAATTCGAGGCGCTTAACTTGCACCTGTGGAGTACAAGGCCGGGCTCTACCGCACCTGTGAAGTACAAGGCCGGGCTCTACCGCACCTGTGAAGTACAAGGCCGGGCTCTACCGCACCTGTGAAGTACAAGGCCGGGCTCTACCACACCTGTGAAGTACAAGGCCGGGCTCTACCGCACCTGTGAAGTACAAGGCCGGGCTCTACCGCACCTGTGAAGTACAAGGCCGGGCTCTACCGCACCTGTGGAGTACAAGGCCGGGCTCTACCGCACCTGTGGAGTACAAGGCCGGGCTCTACCGCACCTGTGGAGTACAAGGCCGGGCTCTACCGCACCTGTGAAGTACAAGGCCGGGCTCTACCGCACCTGTGAAGTAAAAGGCCGGGCTCTACCGCACCTGTGAAGTAAAAGGCCGGGCTCTACCGCACCTGTGAAGTACAAGGCTGGGCTCTACCGCACCTGTGAAGTACAAGGCCGGGCTCTACCGCACCTGTGAAGTACAAGGCCGGGCTCTACCGCACCTGTGAAGTAAAAGGCCGGGCTCTACCGCACCTGTGAAGTAAAAGGCCGGGCTCTACCGCACCTGTGAAGTACAAGGCTGGGCTCTACAGTACCTGTGAAGTACAAGGCCGGGCTCTACCGCACCTGTGAAGTACAAGGCCGGGCTCTACAGCACCTGTGAAGTACAAGGCCGGGCTCTACCGCACCTGTGAAGTACAAGGCCGGGCTCTACAGCACCTGTGAAGTACAAGGCCGGGCTCTACCGCACCTGTGGAGTACAAGGCCGGGCTCTACCGCACCTGTGGAGTACAAGGCCGGGCTCTACCGCACCTGTGAAGTACAAGGCCGGGCTCTACCGCACCTGTGGAGTACAAGGCCGGGCTCTACCGCACCTGTGAAGTACAAGGCCGGGCTCTACCGCACCTGTGGAGTACAAGGCCGGGCTCTACCACACCTGTGGAGTACAAGGCCGGGCTCTACCGCACCTGTGAAGTACAAGGCCGGGCTCTACCGCACCTGTGGAGTACAAGGCCGGGCTCTACCACACCTGTGAAGTACAAGGCCAGGCTCTACTAACCAGACTATGAAGCTCACAATATGGTAGGTCTCAGAATCTAACTGCTGACAATCTGAATTTAAACTTGTTATCAGATACGAATTTATAGGATGTAATCCAACGCACCATTCACGTCATTTCAATCCACACACACACACACACACACACACACACACACACACACACACACACACACACACACACACACACACACACACACATAATTGAGAGGGCAGCCTCTGCTGCCTGTAGAAATAGATCCCACCTGCTCATCATGGGCGACTTCAATCACGGAAAGATTGACTGGGAGAACAAGGAACCGCATGGAGGCGAGGATACGTGGAGAGCCAAACTATTGGAGGTGGTGACAAGCAACTTTTTAACCCAGCATGTCGGAGAACCCACAAGGATGCGAGGCAATGACGAACCAGCGAGACTCGACCTAGTCTTCACTCTGAACGACTCCGACATAAGAGAAATCGGTTTTGAGGACCCAGTAGGAATGAGCGACCACAGTGTACTGGTGTTTGAGTACTTGATTGAAGAAGGGTTATTGAACTCGAGGAGGGATACCGAAACCAAAAGGTTAGCATACCGAAAGGAAAACTATGAGGGGATAAGAAAATTCCTAACAGATATAGCATGGGAAACAGAGCTCAGGGGAAAGACGGCCCAAGATATGATGGATTACATCCCGCAGAAGTGCAAGGACGCAGCAAACAAGTTTGTCCCAGTCCAAAAGGAAAGCAGAGAAATGAAGATGAGAAACCCATGGTTTAATCAAAGATGTAGGCTAGCTAAGCAGCAAAGTAAAAGGGCATGGAGAAACTATAGGAATAACAGGACACTGGAGAGCAGAGAAAGATACCAGAATGCCAGGAATGAATATGTCAGGATGAGAAGAGAGGCAGAAAGACAATACGAAAATGACATCGCAAGCAAGGCAAAGACTCAGCCTAAATTGTTGCATAGCCACATTAGGAGAAAAACAACAGTAAAGGAACAGGTTATGAGATTAAGGATAGGGGCGGAAGGATTCACTACAAATGACAAGGAAGTGTGTGAGGAATTGAATAAGAAATTCCAGGAGGTCTTCACCTTAGAGCAAGGAGAAATTCCAGAGGTAAGTGAGGGAATAGCTAACCAGGAACCACTGGAAGAGTTTGAGATTACCAGTGGGGAAGTAAGGAAGTGTTTACTAGAGTTGGACATGACGAAGGCTATAGGCCCAGATGGAATCTCCCCTTGGGTTCTAAAGGAAGGAGCAAGAGAACTGAGCCTACCACTCTCCATAGTGTATAACAAATCACTGGCAATAGGGGAACTGCCAGATATTTGGAAAGCAGCTAACGTAGTCCCGATATACAAGAAAGGGGATAGACAGGAGGCACTGAACTACAGGCCAGTGTCCCTAACCTGCATACCATGCAAGCTGATGGAGAAGATTGTGCGAAAAAAACTAGTGGATCATCTGGAGCGAAGGAACTTTGTAACACAGCATCAACATGGGTTCAGGGATGGCAGGTCCTGCCTCACAGGGTTACTTGAATTCTACGACCAGGCAACAAAAATAAGGCAAGAAAGAGAAGGGTGGGCAGACTGCATATTTTTGGATTGTCAGAAAGCCTTTGATACAGTGCCACACAAGAGGCTAGTGCGAAAGTTGGAGATGCAGGCTGGAGTGAGAGGGAAGGTACTCCGGTGGATAGAGGAATACCTAAGCAACAGGAGACAACGAGTCTGTGTGAGGGGTGAGGTCTCAGATTGGCGAGACGTCACAAGTGGAGTCCCGCAGGGGTCAGTCCTTGGACCTATACTGTTTCTGGTATATGTAAATGATCTCCCAGAGGGTATAGATTCGTTCCTCTCAATGTTTGCCGACGATGCAAAAATTATGAGGAGGATTGAAACAGAGGATGATAGTAGGAGGCTACAAGATGACCTGGATAGACTGAGTGAATGGTCCAACAAATGGCTGTTGAAGTTCAACCCGAGTAAATGCAAAGTAATGAAACTAGGCAGTGGAAACAGGAGGCCAGGCACAGGATACAGAATAGGAGATGAAGTACTTAATGAAACAGACAGAGAGAAAGATCTAGGAGTTGATATCACACCAAACCTGTCTCCTGAAGCCCACATAAAGAGAATAACGTCTGCGGCATATGCGAGGCTGGCTAACATCAGAACGGCGATCAGGAACCTGTGTAAGGAATCATTCAGAATCTTGTACACCACATATGTAAGACCAATCCTGGAGTATGCGGCCCCAGCATGGAGCCCGTACCTTGTCAAGCACAAGACGAAGCTGGAAAAAGTCCAAAGGTATGCTACTAGACTAGTCCCAGAACTAAGAGGCATGAGTTATGAGGAAAGGCTGCGGGAAATGCACCTTACGACACTGGAAGACAGAAGAGTAAGGGGGGACATGATCACAACCTACAAAATCCTCAGGGGAATCGACCGGGTAAACAAGGATGAACTATTCAACACTGGTGGGACGCGAACAAGGGGACACAGGTGGAAGCTGAGTACCCAAATGAGCCACAGAGACGTTAGAAAGAACTTTTTCAGTGTCAGAGTAGTTAGTAAATGGAATGCATTAGGAAGTGATGTGGTGGAGGCTGACTCCATACACAGTTTCAAATGTAGATATGATAGAGCCCAATAGGCTCAGGAATCTGTACACCAGTTGATTGACGGTTGAGAGGCGGGACCAAAGAGCCAGAGCTCAACCCCCGCAAGCACAATTAGGTGAGTACAATTAGGTGAGTACACACACACTACTGTCAATACTCAAGGGGATTGACAGAGTGGACATAGACGAAATGTTCACACGGAATAGTAACAGAATGAGGGGACATGGATTGAAGCTTGAAACTCAGATGAGTCACAGAAATGTTAGGAAGTTTTCTTTTAGCGAGAGAGTAGTGGGAAAATGGAATGCACTTAAGGAGCAGGTTGTGGAAGCAAATTCTATTCCTAATTTTAAGACTAGGTATGATAGGGAAATAGGACCGGAGTCATTGCTCTAAACAACCGATGGCTCGAAAAGCTGGATCCAAGAGTCAATGCTCGATCCTGTAGACACAAATAGGTGAGTACACACACACACAGTACAAAGATTTGCCAAGTACCCTAGACTAGTACCCGAACTGAAGGGTATGAGCTACGAGGAGAGACTACGGGAATTAAACCTCACGTCGCTGGAAGACAGAAGAGTTAGGGGGGGATATGATCACCACATACAAGATTCTCAGAGGAATTGATAGGGTAGATAAAGATAGGCTATTTAACACAAGGGGCACACGCACAAGGGGACACAGGTGGAAACTGAGTGCCCAAATAAGTCACAGAAATATTAGAAAGAACTTTTTTAATGTCAGAGTGGTTGACAAATGGAATGCATTAGGAAGTGATGTGGTGGAGACTGACTCCATACACAGTTTCAAATGTAGATATGATAGATGTGGGAACCGACCTGTGAGATTTATATTTATTTAATTTATATGAATTTATATTTACGTTAATTTATATACTTCGATAGCAATTTGTATAATGATAAGTGGACTGTATTTCTGCAATAATCTCATAATCTCACAAATCGATCCTCTACACATTAGGAGGGGTTTATATTAAATGAATTTATATATATGCAGCCAATCAAACTACAGTATTAACTACACACATTGAAGAGGTTCCTTATCTTATAGTACAGCAGGTTAGTCCACCAGGTATAACTAGGGTGTAGACACCACATTTTCCCTCTTTGAGGTAGCTTCCATCACCCTGGTAACTGATGCACAAAGCATGCTTCCTCGTCTTGACCTGTCAAAAGGGCGCTAGCTGTAAAGCCAGAATCCTATATATGACAGGTATATCAGAGAAAATACTGTACATGGAACAATGAAGACCTGGCTTAATTACCTTTAGTTTGAGGCTACCACGTGCTCTAACCGGATCACCCTATATAATGACATTAATGGCCATAAATGAAAGATACATGGGTTTCGGAAGAACACTTAACTTGATTTGTTGACAGCGTGTTGATAATGGTACACCTTTGGTTTCCATAACACTACGTCCAAGTAAAATTAATAGGAGCCGAATTTGCTCCCGTGAGCCTCTGGTCTAATATAAACAATGGCTGCCCTCCTTCCCCACTCCTGATGCCTGGCTTACATTGTCCAGATGACAGAAAGTGATAGAAGGGTCACATTTACTCTACTTTAATATTGATAATTAAGTTAATTTATATGAGATGTTTTATGATGGTAAAGTCCAAAGACTAATGTATTTAAGAATAATTCCCACCATAATAGGTGGTGAATATAATAGTATGTGGTGATGATATCCCGTTTTCTTTAGACGGTAATTCCACTACAAGTTACGTTTTCTATGGGTTAACTTGTTTATACAACACAGCTATTATCTGTCTGTATGATATATTAAATGGTGTCGGATTTTCCGACAATAGAGCCCAGTAGGCTCAGGAATCTGTACACCAGTTGATTGACAGTTGAGAGGCGGGACCAAAGAGCCAGAGCTCAATCCCTGCAAGCACAACTAGGTAAGAACTAGGTGACTACATACACATTATATATATTCCATTCACTTAGGCACTAGGAGGCTCGAACCACTGACCGCATGGTGTGAGGCAGAAGCTCTTCCACTGAGTTACCAGAGAGGCCAGTAGGAAAGATTTCAGAAGCAGGAAACCTCTGCCCAACTGAAATTTTATACTTAAACACACAGGAATTAGTGATCCACGCCTATGTCATATCAATCGTCATATGTCATATTAAGGACCTTGATAAACCTCCCACAGAAGAAGTCAGGAAGGGCATCAGGCAGCTTTCCTGTGGCAATGCGCCAGGGTCAGATGCAATCCCTGTTGAAGTGTACACAACAGGAGGCCCAGCCATGATGCTGACACTGACACAGCTCTTCCAGTCCATGTGGAATGAAGGGGAGGTCCCACAACAGTTAAAATATGTCAGAATAGTTCACATCTACAAGAGGAAGGTAACTGGCAGTCTTATGATAATCACCGGGATATTTTACTCTTGTCCATCGCCGGGAAGATCCTGGCTTGTATCCTGCTCAACCGCCTCCTTCAACACCTTGAGCAGAGTCTTCTCCCAGAAAGCCAATGCGGCTTCTGCGCTGAACCCGAAACTGTCAATATATCTGCCACATTATTATAGACTGTGGGTTGGTTGGTGTTGTCGTCGTTGATCCTTCTCTACGGACAACCCAACCCACAACTCGGTAGAGTGCTTATACTAGGAGATCACCCTTGGCGCTTCTGGCTCTTGGAGAGGGGCTCAACGTCACACGTTTAGGGGATGCGGCTCCAACATTTAGCCTCGTTGTCACGTGCACACACCCACTCGAGCCGCTGTGACTCCCCACTCTCTCCTTAGGTGATATGATCTCCTCAATCCCCTTTTTGACTTATTAGTATTACCTTTTACCCTGTCCACGGCAGTGGTTCTTGGTTCTTTCTCTCTCTCTCTCCTTCTTTACTACCTCCTGGGAAGCCTCACTAGGACAAGGGCAAACACCAGCAAATTGGGATACATTTACTGGACAAAGCACATACACGATACATACACACATATAATAATAATGAATCCTATACTCTATAATATCACAATCAGGTTGCACTCCAACACCATCAGAACTCTATTATCAGCTTATCAAGTGGTATCCTATCTCATGGTTCACCACCTGATACTATCAACCTCCTCAAGTTGATCAAGTCTACATACACTGTTGCACCATCAGCAAGATAACATATATATATAGAAAATCAGCATTTGAATGCAATAACATATACCAGTATAAATGTTCATTGATACTTCAGTATAAAAAACTCCTTGACGTAAGAATGCCAACAGTCACTCACCTCTCACTGCATCTTGCACGCTACTGACAACCAAACACTATCAACTCCCTATAAGTAATCCACCAGAACTTCCCCTTCCACCTCTGGAAGTTCACTACCCTAATATCCTTAGGTTCTTCCGGGCTTCACTACCAGGATCCTCTGCAGCTCCTCCAGGCTGCTATCATGAAGTTTCCTTGAGCAACTACGGTGCTTCACCCTTCTGCTAGGGTCCTCCACAGCTCTCTTGGCTGCTACACCATGAAGTTTCCTCGAGCAACTATGGTGCTTCTCCACCTCTACAGAAGCACGTGACACTCCTCTTCACTGCTGCTTCTCCTCACAGCTCGAGGTCCTCTGCTCCACTACCTTGGAGTCTCATCAGCTACTTCATCTGCTGGCTTCGAAGTTCTCCGCAACTTCTTCCCCAAAGAACAAACCTGCAACCCATCGACACTCCAATAAAATGTTCCCCTTTAACACATAAACAAAAAATATTCACACAATATGTTTGCCTCAAACCTCTATCTGTTCTCTACATACAGTGAGAGTGGACTCCCCCGTTTTGGGCGGGTCCATACTCCACCTCGCCTGGCGGCGGTCCTCACTCGCTGGGAGGGTCTTCCTCCATCCGGAGCCAGGCTCCCTCAGTCGTCCGCCAGCGCTCAGAGGGGGCGGACGTCGCTCCGTGTTCCTCCCTCTCCACTCTCTTATTTCAGGCTTTCTGCCTTATTAAAACATGTCTAACTTATAAAATAAACATCGCTACTGTCGCTGGGCACACGACCAACTACAAGTGATCACTATGAACTGGCGTATATCGTGCTTACCACAGATTAATTGATCGAGGGCGCTTTCCCTCTGACGGCGTCTGGTCAGGGCGCTCCACAGAGCCCACGAAAATGCCTCTGAGTAGCTTATTAAACTCTGCTCGTCGACCAGGACTTGATACCACAACGTTCCCAGCTCGGTTCCACAGCTGGCACGTCTACACACTTCTCTTCTCTTCGAGATATATCACTAGGGGTTCCCTTCTGGCGGGAGCTCACGGAGCGCGGCTTCCCCCTGCGATGTCTGGCACTCAAGTGAGGTCAAGGTCCTCCGGAAGCGAGCCTCACGCCTCCAGCAAAATGTCCACATCTCCTAGCCAGTCATTTATCTATTTTCTCCTTCATTGCCCATAATCTCAAACTGTTATACATATCCAACCAGCCATTTTACATATGGGTTATCACCTCAATATTTGCTAGACCTTCTAGTTAGGTCAGGCTTGCTGAATAACTCTCAAGGAGGGAGACTCGTTTCTCCTGCAGGCTGAGATCATAACACATGCCAGCTCCGAGAAAAAGGCGAAGAGGAACATAGCGATCTCTTCATGACCTTCGTCGATCTGACCAAGGCCTTCCATACGGCCAGCAGAGATGGCTTGTGGAAGGTAATGGAGAAGTTTGGCTGTCCCGGCAAATTCACTGTGATTGTCGGGCAATTTCACGATGGCATGATGGCGAAAGTACTGGACGATGGAGACGAGTCAAAAGCCATCCCGGTGACGAACGGCGTGAAGCACTCTATCAGAGACTTCCTGTTTGCTGATGACTGTGCTCTCAACGCCAGCACAGGGTAAATGATGCAGCATGAAAAGGACTGCTTCTCACAAGCCTCTGACAACTTCAGTTTCATCATTGGCACCAAAAAGACTGAAGTCATGTACCAACCCACCCGGAATACCCTACCAGGAACCCCACATCACTGTCAAGGGGCAGGACCTACAGGCAGCTGACGACCTCACCAATCTTGGCACGATACTCTCAACAGTGGTGAACATAGATGTAGAAGTCAACTTCAGGATCGCCAAAGCCAGCGCTGCCTTCGGAAGATTCCGTGTGTCTGAGAGCGGAGGCGCCTCACCCTTACCACCAAACTGAAAGTCTACCGTGCAATGGTACTCACCACCTTTTTCTACACCAGCGAGACCTGGACTATGTCTACAGCAGACACGCCAAACAGCTAAATCACTTTCACTTGAGCTGTCTCCACAAACTCCTCCACATCAGGTGGCAGGACAAAATTCCAGATGGAGGTCCTGGAAGTGGCCGGTATTCCCAGCGTATACACCCTCCTACAGAAGACTCAGGCCAGATGGGCAAGCCACGTTGTCAGATTGTCTGACAGCCAATTGCCTAAACCGCTGCTGTATGAGGAATTATGTCAGGGCACGTGTTCCGGGGGGGGGGGGGTGAAGAAGAAACGATTCAAGGACTGCCTCAATGTGACTGTCAAAGACCTGGACATCAAAACCAACACTTGGGAATAGTTTGCTCAGGACCATCCAGGTGGGAAAAGCAAAGTCACCACAGGGTTCCGTGCGGCAGAAAATAGACGGCTTGCAGAAGCCCAGAGGAAATGTACCGCATGCAAAGCTAGAGCAACCTCCACACGTCCCGTGTGTGGGCGAGCCTTCCCGACCCAGAGTGGTCTCATCCTCCGTCATATGGCACACAGCCTCAAGGTGTGTATATACAAGGTATACCTTCGACCTCATATATTGAAGTCATGGTCATGTTCGCATCCGAAGGGCGAACATCGTGTAAATTGTCAACCTTACTATTGTGAAAATATATATTTCATTCACTTAAGCATAAGGAGACTCGAATCGCCAACCCCACGGTGTGATGTGGAAGCGCTTCCACTGACCTATCAGACAGTCAATGAAATAGGAATGATTTCCTATTAAATGCTGTTGCGTTTGATGATTTAAACTAAATTTACTGAACTAATGCTTTTTTGTTTGTACAGGATGAACAACGCAGCTGTTTTCGTCCAACCGGTTGGTGTTATACATGTTCCTATGGCGGTGTGCCCACTCACAGGATGAGTGGCGCTGCTCAATACTGTCACTATGGCGGTGTGTCCACTCACAGGATGAGTGGCGCTGCTCAATACTGTCACTATGGCGGTGTGCCCACTCACAGGATGAGTGGCGCTGCTCAATACTGTCACTATGGCGGTGTGTTCACTCACAGGATGAATGGTGCTGCTCAATACTGTCACTATGGCGGTGTGTTCACTCACAGGATGAGTGGTGCTGCTCAATACTGTCACTATGGCGGTGTGTTCACTCACAGGATGAGTGGTGCTGCTCAATACTGTCACTATGGCGGTGTGTTCACTCACAGGATGAGTGGTGCTGCTCAATACTCTCACTATGGCGGTGTGTTCACTCACAGGATGAGTGGCGCTGCCCAATACTGTCACTATGGCGGTGTGTTCACTCACAGAATGAGTGGCGCTGCCCAATACTGTCACTATGGCGGTGTGTTCACTCACAGGATGAGTGGCGCTGCCCAATACTGTCACTATGGCGGTGTGTTCACTCACAGGATGAGTGGTGCTTCTCAATACTGTCACTATGGCGGTGTGTCCACTCACAGGATGAGTGGCGCTGCCCAATGCTGTCACTATGGCGGTGTGTCCACTCACAGGATGAGTGGTGCTGCCCAATACTGTCACTATGGCGGTGTGTCCACTCACAGGATGAGTGGTGCTGCCCAATACTGTC
>NC_091165.1:18448223-18583223 GCF_040958095.1 Procambarus clarkii
TGTCACACCACTGGTCACTGTCCCCGGCACTGCAACTCCACTGGTCACTAACCCCCGGCACTGTCACACCACTGGTCACTGTCCCCGGCACTGCCACACCACTGGTCACTAACCCCCGGCACTGCCACACCACTGGTCACTAACCCCCGGCACTGCTACCCCACTGGTCACTGTCCCCGGCACTGCCACACTACTGGTCACTGTCCCCGGCACTGCCACACCACTGGTCACTGTCCCCGGCACTTCCACACCACTGGTCACTGTCCCCGGCACTGCCACACTACTGGTCACTAAACCCCGGTACTGTCACACCACTGGTCACTGTCCCCGGCACTGCTACACCACTGGTCACTAACCCCCGGCACTGCCACACCACTGGTCACTGTCCCCTGCACTGCCACACCACTGGTCACTGTCCCCGGGCACTGCCACACCACTGGTCACTGTCCCCGGTACTGCCACACCACTGGTCACTGTCCCCGGCACTGCCACACCACTGGTCACTGTCCCCGGTACTGCCACACCACTGGTCACTGTCCCCGGGTACTGCCACACCACTGGTCACTGTCCCCGGTACTGCCACACCACTGGTCACTGTCCCCGGTACTGCCACACCACTGGTCACTGTCCCCGGTACTGCCACACCACTGGTCACTGTCCCCGGCACTGCCACACCACTGGTCACTGTCCCCGGCACTGCTACACCACTGGTCACTAACCCCCCGTCACTTCCACACCACTGGTCACTGTCCCCGGTACTGCCACACCACTGGTCACTGTCCCGGCACTGCCACACCACTGGTCACTGTCCCCGGCACTGCCACACCACTGGTCACTGTCCCCGGGCACTGCCACACCACTGGTCACTGTCCCCGGGCACTGCCACACCACTGGTCACTGTCCCCGGGCACTGCCACACCACTGGTCACTGTCCCCGGTACTGCCACACCACTGGTCACTGTCCCCGGTACTGCCACACCACTGGTCACTGTCCCCGGCACTGCCACACCACTGGTCACTGTCCCCGGCACTGCTACACCACTGGTCACTAACCCCCCGTCACTTCCACACCACTGGTCACTGTCCCCGGTACTGCCACACCACTGGTCACTGTCCCGGCACTGCCACACCACTGGTCACTGTCCCCGGCACTGCCACACCACTGGTCACTGTCCCCGGGCACTGCCACACCACTGGTCACTGTCCCCGGGCACTGCCACACCACTGGTCAATGTCCCCGGGCACTGCCACACCACTGGTCACTGTCCCCGGGCACTGCCACACCACTGGTCACTGTCCCCGGGCACTGCCACACCACTGGTCACTGTCCCCGGGCACTGCCACACCACTGGTCACTGTCCCCGGGCACTGCCACACCACTGGTCACTGTCCCCGGCACTGCCACACCACTGGTCACTGTCCCCGGCACTGCCACACCACTGGTCACTGTCCCCCGGGCACTGCCACACCACTGGTCACTGTCCCCCGGGCACTGCCACACCACTGGTCACTGTCCCCGGCACTGCCACACCACTGGTCATTAACCCCGGTCACAATTTTTACGATTGGCTAGACATTTTTTGGCGCAAATTACAGCCAGTAGCCTCTCTGACTCACAACTGTGATTGGCTGAATGGTACCCAGGCAAGCCTGCCTGGCCCAATCAGAGGCGCGGGTCGGCCACTCTCCATAATGCATACAGCAAGATGATAATGTATGCCCGTCAGGCGCGGAGCGGTTGTCGTCCGCGGGTGACATGGCGGCGGAGGGAGCCGGGAAAGGACTCGTCAACGAGCTGTGACAAGCAGGAAGGCGGCGGCGGCGGCCTGACCGTCCTCGGGGAGGGAGGTTTGGGGGGGAGGGAGGTTTGGGGGGGGGGGAGGGTCAAGGTACACCCACAAACAAGAAAACAAAGGTATTAGTGAAACACCCACAAGGTCTCGATAAGACTATCGTCAATGTCTCTGTCTGTCTGTCTGTCTGTCTTTACAAGGATAGCATTGAGAGAAATAACTTAATCAGATGAATAAGTGCTTTTTGATACCCTTTATAAACAAAGGAAATCCCACAAAAGCGCGCGCGCGCACACACACACACATTCCAGAGATAAGAGGGAATATATAACCAAACACTAGAGGAGTTTGTGACTACGAGTGTGGAGGTGAGGAAACATCTGCTAGAATTGGACGTGACAAAAGCTATAGGCCCGGATGGAATCTCCCCTTGGATACTACAAGAAGGAGAAGCTCTGTCTGCCACTCTCCATGGTGTACAACAAATTACTGGTAACAGGTGAACTGCCAAAAATTTGGAAGACGGCCAATGTAGTCCCAATATAAAAGAAGGATGAAAGGCAGGAGGCACTGAACTACAGACCAGTGTCCCTAACTTGCATACCATGCAAGATGAAGATTGTCCGAAAAAAACTAGTGGAACATCTGGAGCGAAAGAACTTTGTAACACAGCATCAGCATGGGTTCAGGAATGGTAAATCACGCCTCACAGGATTAATTGAATTCTATGACGAGGCAACACAAATCAGGCAAGATAAAGAGGGCTGGACAGACTGCATATTTTTGGATTGCCAGAAAGCCTTTGACACAGTACCACATAAGAGACTAGTGCACAAGCTGGAGATGCAGGCGGGGGTGAAAGGGAAGGTGCTCCATTGGATAAGGGAGTACCTAAGCAACAGAAGACAGCAAGTCACTGTGAAGGGTGAGGTCTCAGATTAGCGAGAAGTCTGAAGTGGAGTCCCGCAGGGGTCAGTCCTTGGACCTATACTGTTTCTGGTATGTGTAAATGTTCCCCCAGAGGGTATAGAATTGTTTGTTCTCTCATTGTTTGCAGATACAATGATCTCCAATGTTTGGTGATCACACCAAACCTGTCTCCTGAAGCCCACATAAAAAGAATAACATCTGCAGCGTATGCAAGATTGGCTAACATCAGAACTGCCTTCAAGAACCTGTGTAAGGAATCACTCAGAACCTTGTATACCACATATGTAAGACCAATCTTGGTGTATGCAGCCCTAGCATAGAGTTCGTACCTTGTTAAGTACAAGACGAAGCTGAAAAAAGTTCATTAGGCTAGTCCCAGAACTAAGAGGCATGAGTTACGAGGAAAGACTGCGAGAAATGCACTTCACGACACTGGAAGACAAGAGAGCTTGGGAAGACAAGATCACTACCTACAAAATCCTCAGGGGAATCGACAGAGTAGACAAGGATAAACTATTCAACACTGGTGGGACGCGAACAAGGGGACACAGGTGGAAACTGAGTACCCACATGAGCCACAGAGACGTTAGAAAGAACTTTTTCAGTGTCAGAGTAGTTAACAGATGGAATGCATTAGGCAGTGATGTGGTGGAGGCTGACTCCATACACAGTTTTAAATGTAGATATGATAGAGCCCAGTAGGCTCAGGAATCTGTACACCAGTTGATTGACAGTTGAGAGGCGGGACCAAAGAGACAAAGCTCAACCCCCGCAAGCACAAATAGGTGAGTACACACACACACACTCATTTGGGCACTCAGTGGAAACTGAGTGCCCAAATGAGCCACAGAGATATTAGAAAGAACTTTTTTAGTGTCAGAGTGGTTGACAAATGGAATGCATTAGGGGGTGATGTGGTGGAGGCTGAGTCCATACACAGTTTCAAGTGTAGATATGACAGAGCCCGATAGGCTCAGGAATCTGTACACCTGTTGATTGACGGTTGAGAGGCGGGACCAAAGAGCCAGAGCTCAACCCCCGCAAACACAACTAGGTGAGAACAACTAGGTGAGTACACACACACACACACACACACACACACACACACTGGGGGCCTCGTAGCCTGGTGGATAGCGCGCAGGACTCGTAATTCTGTGGCGCGGGTTCGATTCCCGCACGAGGCAGAAACAAATGGGCAAAGTTTCTTTCACCCTAAGTGCCCCTGTTACCTAGCAGTAAATAGGTACCTGGGAGTTAGTCAGCTGTCACGGGCTGCTTCCTGGGGTGTGTGTGTGTGGTGTGGAAAAAAAAGAAAAAAAAAGTAGTTAGTAAAACAGTTGATTGACAGTTGAGAGGCGGGCCGAAAGAGCAAAGCTCAACCCCCGCAAAAACACAACTAGTAAACACACACACACACACACACACACACACACACACACACACACACACACACACACACACACACACACACACACACACACAGCAACACAGCCTTACACAACACCCAACTGGTCCAGGGTGTGAGACACTCCTCCAGTACGCCTCAGAGGTCTTAGTACACTGATCCTACACTCTGGGCTCAACATAACGGTAGAGTATACTTATACAAGTTTGGGATGGGAGCCAAGGGAGAACTAGAACTTTTCATACATCTCCTCAGTATAGTCATGTGGTACAGCCTCTCAGTATAGTGTTGAGGTATATCGTCTCAGTATAGTTATGTTGTATATCGTCTCCATAGAATTACTGGTATATCCTCTTAGTCACATTGTACATTCTCCCAATATAGTCAAGTGGTATATCTTCTCAGTATAATCATGTGTTATATACTCTGCCACACGAGAGAGAGAGAGAGAGAGAGAGAGAGAGAGAGAGAGAGAGAGAGAGAGAGAGAGAGAGAGAGAGAGAGAGAGAGAGAGAGAGAACGTATGTTTTCTACGTTGTTAACTAAAGAACTTTAACCTTTGTGCTCCGATGACGACGTAATAGGCGCCAGACTGTGAGCTCTGACTCTCACCTATTGGTAGGTCACACGCGCACGCATGCACGCACACATGCACGCGCACACGCGCACACACACACACACACACACACACACACACACACACACACACACACACACACACACACACACACACACACACACACACACAGGCACACATTGCCTGTGGGGCTGGTGGCTACGTGGACAGCGCTCTAGACTCATGGACCTAAGGACCGGGGTTCGATTCCCGCCGCCGGCGGAAAACAAATGGGCAGAGTTTCCTTCACCCTGATGCCCTGTTACCTAGTAGTAAATAGGTCCCTGGGAGTTAGACAACTGCTACGGGTTGCTTCCTGGGAGAGAGTGTGTGTGTGTACTCACCTATTTGTACTCACCTATTTGTGCTTGCAGGATCGAGCATTGACTCTTGGATCCCGCCTTTCCAGCCATCGGTTGTTTACAGCAATGACTCCCGTCCCATTTCCCTATCATATCTAGTCTTAAAATTATGAACAGAATTTGCATCCACAACCTGTTCCTTAAGTGCATTCCATTTTTCCACTTCTCTCACGCTAAAAGAATACTTCCTAACATCTCTGTGACTCATCTGAATTTCCAGCTTCCATCCATGTCCCCTCGTTCTGTTACTATTACGTGTGAACATTTCATCTGTTTCCACTTTGTCAATTCCCCTGAGTATTTTATACGTTCCTAGCATATCCCCCCCTCTCCCTTCTTTTTTCTAGTGTCATAAGGATCAGTTCCTTCAGGCGCTCTTCATACCCCATCCCTCGTAACTCTGGGACGAGCTTCGTCGCAAACTTCTGAACCTTTTCCAGTTTCCTGGAAAAGGTTCAGAAAGTTTGTGATGAGGCTTGTCCCAGAGCGTGAGTGTAGTTAGTAACAGTTGATTGACAGATGAGAGGCGGGCCGAAAGAGCAGAGCTCAACCTCCGCAAGCACAACTAAGTGAATACACGCACGTGTCACACGCACACACTAACACACAGAATGAAAATATGAAAATAATATTGCCTCAAAAGCAAACAGCCAACCGAAACGCCTACATAGCCATACAAGAAGGAAAATGACAGTGAATGACCAAGTGACCAGGTTACGAACAAGGGGCAGCCAGTATACGGAAAATTATGAAGAAATTTGTGGAGCTCAATGCCAGCTTCCATGGAGTGTTCACTACTGAGTCTGAACAGCTGCCAGAGCCAGATGAGGGAGCAGCCCCCCTGATGAGAAACTACTAAATATTGAGGTAACAGCGGAGGAAGTAAGAATAAGGCTAGCATCACTGGAAGTAACTAAAGCTACTGGGCCAGATAGAGTATCACCATGGATGTTAAAAGAAGCAGCACAGGCTCTCAGCATACCTCTAGCACTAATCTTTAATGAGTCGCTTATAAAGGGGTAATTGCCCAGCTGCTGTAAGAAGACAAATGTGGAGCCAATCTACAAGAAAGAAGATAGAGAAGAGGCACTTAACTACAGACCAGTGTCCCTCACAAACATTCCATGCAAAGTACTTGAAATAATTATATGGATAAGACTAGTTGCACACCTAGAAAGAACTGGGTTTGTAAGTGAACAATAACACGGCTTTAGAGAAGGGAAATCATGCCTGACGAACCTCCTGAGTTTCATGATAAGGTAACTAAAATAAGGCAAGACAGAGAAGGATGGGCAGATTGCATATTTCTGGACTGCCAAAAAGTCTTTGATACAGTACCACACAAAAGGCTACTATACAAACTTGAGAGGCAGGCGGGAGATGACGGAAACGCACTATTATGGGTAAGGAATTACCTGACGGACAGGTGTCAGAGTAACAGTGAGGGGCGAGGAGTCGGACTGGCGTAGAGTAACGAGCGGGGTGCCTCAAGGATCGGTGCTGGGACCCATTCTATTCCTCATTTATGTAAATGACTTGACTGCAGGAGTGGAGTCTTGTATGCCAATATTTACAGATGGTGGATAACTAAAGAGGAGGATTGAGACAGATGAGGATTGTAAGAGTCTACAGGATGACTTGAACAGGTTGCAGAGATGGTCCAAGAAATGGCTGCTAGAGGTCAGCACTAACAAGTGCAAGGTGATGGAAATGGGGACAGGAGCCAGGAGACCGAAAGGCCAATATGCGATAAAGGGAAACTACCTCCCTATAACGTGTAGAGAAAAAGACCTGGGAGTGGACATAACACCAAACCTAACTCCAGAGGCTCATAAAAACAGAGTAACGTCAGCCACATACTCTACTCTGGCAGAAGTCAGGACATCCTTCAGGAACTTGAATAAGGAGGCTTTTAGATCACTGTTTACCGCCTATGTGAGGCCAGTCTTAGAGTATGCCGCCCCATCCTGGAGCCCATCATCTAAACAACACACAAGGAAGCTCGAAAGGGTGTAGAAGTTTGCAACGAGATTCGTCCCAGAGCTGCGAGGGATGAGGTACGACGACAGACTGAAGGAACTAAACCTGACGACGTTAAAATGGAGGAGGGGGGTGGGGACATGATACACACGTATAAAATACGTAGAAGCCGGAAATGTTTACAATGAATAATATAAAAAAGGGGCACAGATGAAAAGCTTCAGACTCCGATGTGTTATAGAGATGTTAGAAAGCTTTCCTTTAGCGTAAGTGTAGTGAGTAAATGGAATGACCTAAAGGAGCAGGTTGTAGAGGCTAACTCCATGCATAACTTTAAACACAGGTATGATTGGACAATAGGTCAGGAGTCATTGTATTAGACAACCAACGGCTAGAAAAGAGAGGTCCAAGAGCTAGAGCTCGATCATGCAGGCACAAATAGGTGAGTATAAATAGATGAGAACACCCACACACCCGCACACACACCCACGCACACACGCTCACAAATGATATAGCTAATAAAGCCAAGACCGAACCAAAGCTACTACACAGTCACATCAGGAGGAAGACAACAGTGAAGGAACAGGTGATGAAACTTAGGGTGGGCGAGGACAGGTACACAGAGAATGACAAAGAGGTGTGTGAAGAACTCAACAAAAGGTTCCAGGAGGTCTTTACAATAGAACAGGGAGATGTCGCGGCGCTAGAAGAGGTGGCAGCAAACCAGGTGACCTTGGATAGGTTCGAAATTACAAGAGATGAGGTCAGGAAGCACCTATTGGAGCTGGATGTGAGAAAAGCTGTTGGGCCGGATGGAATCTCGCCATGGGTATTGAAAGAGTGTGCAGGAGCACTTTGCCTACCACTCTCCATAGTGTATAGTAGGTCACTGGAATCGGGGGACCTACCAGAAATATGGAAGACTGCTAATGTAGTACCAATATACAAAAAGGGTGACAGACAAGAGGCACTGAACTACAGGCCAGTGTCCTTAACTTGTATACCATGCAAGGTGATGGAGAAGATTGTGAGAAAAAACCTAGTAACACATCTGGAGAGAAGAGACTTCGTGACAACCCATTAACATGGGTTCAGGGAGGGTAAATCTTGCCTTACAGGATTGATAGAATTCTACGATCAGGTGACAAAGATTAAACAAGAAAGAGAAGGGTGGGCGGACTGCATTTTTTTGGACTGTCGGAAAGCCTTTGACACAGTACCCCATAAAAGGTTGATGCATAAGCTAGAGAAACAGGCAGGAGTAACTGGTAGGGCGCTCCAGTGGATAAGGGAGTACCTAAACAATAGGAAGCAGAGAGTTACAGTGAGGGGTGAGACCTCAGACTGGCGTGAAGTCAACAGTGGAGTCCCACAGGGCTCTGTACTTGGACCTATCCTGTTTCTGATATACGTAAATGATCTCCCAGAGGGTATAGACTCATTCTTCTCAATGTTTGCTGACGACGCCAAAATTATGAGAAGGATTAAGACAGAGGAGGACAGCTTGAGGCTTCAAGAAGACCTGGACAAGCTGCAGGAATGGTCGAACAAATGGCTGTTAGAGTTTAATCCAAGCAAATATAATGTAATGAAGATAGGGGTAGGAAGCAGGAGACCAGATACAAGGTATCACTTGGGAGATGAAATACTTCAAGAGTCCGAGAGAGAGAAAGACCTGGGGGTTGATATCACGCCAGACCTGTCCCCTGATGCTCACATCAAGAGGATAACAGCAGCAGCATATGCCAGGTTGGCTAACATAAGAACGGCCTTTAGAAACTTGTGTAAGGAATCTTTCAGAACATTATATGCCACATATGTCAGACCAATCCTGGAGTATGCGGCACCAGCATGGAGTCCATATCTAGTCAAGCATAAGACTAAAATGGAAAAGGTTCAAAGGTTTGCCACCAAACTAGTACCCGAGCTGAGAGGTATGAGCTACGAGGAGAGACTACGGGAATTAAACCTCACTTCGTTGGAAGACAGAAGAGTTAGGGGGGACATGATCACCACATTCAAGATCCTCAAGGGAATTGACAGGGTTGATAAAGACAGGCTGTTTAACACAAGGGGCACATGCACTAGGGGACACAGGTGGAAACTGAATGCCCAAATGAGCCACAGAGATATTAGAAAGAACTTTTTTAGTGTCAGAGTGGTTGACAAATGGAATGCATTAGGAAGCAATGTGGTGGAGGCTGACTCCATACACAGTTTCAAGTGTAGATATGATAGAGCCCAATAGGCTCAGGAACCTGTACACCTGTTGATTGACAGTTGAGAGGCGGGACCAAAGAGCCAGAGCTCAACCCCCGCAAGCACAAGTAGGCGAGTACAACTAGGTGAGTACAAACAGTCCCACATGCATACCTACACACACCAAACCAAACACACACGCACACACAAGGAAAAATAACAAAGAGGTGTGTGAAGAACTCAACAAAGGTTTCCGTGAGGTCTTCATAGTAGAGCAAGGAGAAGCCGCTGTACTAAGAAGGGTGGCGATGAACCAAGCACCCTTGGAGGAATTTGACCTCACCAGTGATGAGGTCAAAATGAATCTGTTGGAGCTGAATGTGACAAAGGCTGTTGGGCCTGACGGAATCTCACCGTAAATACTAAAAGAAGGAGCAGAAGCACTAAGTGTGCCACTCTCTATGGTTTATCTATGGTGGTCACTGGAAACAGGAGACCTTCCGGAAAGCTGGAAGACAGCTAATGTAGTCCCAATATACAAAAAGTGTGACAGGCAGGAGACAATGACACTGACCTTCCTGGAGGTCGCACTACTCCATAGTGAAGGTCACACTACTTTCTCTGGAGGTCACACTATTCTCCCTGGAGGTCACACTACTCCATACTGAAGGTCACACACTACTCCATAGTGAAGGTCACACACTATTCCATAGTGAAGGTCACACACTACTCCATAGTGAAGGTCACACAGTACTCCATAGTGAAGGTCACACACTACTCCATAGTGAAGGTCACACACTACTCCATAGTGAAGGTCACACACTACTCCATACTGAAGGTCACACACTACTCCATAGTGAAGGTCACACACTACTCCATAGTGAAGGTCACACACTACTCCATAGTGAAGGTCACACACTACTCCATACTGAAGGTCACACACTACTCCATAGTGAAGGTCACACACTACTCCATACTGAAGGTCACACACTACTCCATAGTGAAGGTCACACACTACTCCATACTGAAGGTCACACACTACTCCATAGTGAAGGTCACACACTACTCCATAGTGAAGGTCACACACTACTCCATACTGAAGGTCACACACTACTCCATACTGAAGGTCACACACTACTCCATAGAGGAAGTCACACACTACTCCATAGTGGAAGTCACACACTACTCCATAGAGGAAGTCACACACTACTCCATACTGAATGTCACACACTACTCCATAGAGGAAGTCACACACTACTCCATACTGAAGGTCACACACTACTCCATAGAGGAAGTCACACACTACTCCATAGAGGAAGTCACACACTACTCCATACTGAAGGTCACACACTACTCCATACTGAATGTCACACACTACTCCATAGAGGAAGTCACACACTACTCCATACTGAAGGTCACACACTACTCCATAGAGGAAGTCACACACTACTCCATAGAGGAAGTCACACACTACTCCATAGAGGAAGTCACACACTACTCCATAGAGGAAGTCACACACTACTCCATAGAGGAAGTCACACACTACTCCATACTGAAGGTCACACACTACTCCATAGAGGAAGTCACACACTACTCAATAGAGGAAGTCACACACTACTCCATACTGAAGGTCACACACTACTCCATAGAGGAAGTCACACACTACTCCATACTGAAGGTCACACACTACTCCATACTGAAGGTCACACTTTACACCCGAGGGAAGCAAGGGGTTCCCACCAAAAAAACAACAACTGGGTATATTGTTTTGTTTACATGTCTGGGAGACAAATATTACGTCACCACGAGGCTGCCGAGTGACTCAAGTATTACATCTCCAGCCGTGGTAAACGTGGCTCAAGAGACACGGCAACACTGGGCCAAGTACACCTCTGTTACACTCCAATACCAACAATAAACCAGATTGGCTGCGTAAGTGAACAAGTGCAGGGATGGCTAGGGGGATAACTCTCCGGTAGGAAACAGAGAATATTAGTGAGAGAAGAGTGACAACAGAAGCCACAAGTGGCGTGCCTGAGGGACAAGTATTGGGACCAGTTTTATTCCTGTTACATGACAAGGACCTGGCACAAGAAATAGAATCAAATATGTCACCGATGACCAAACCAGACATCAGAAGAGGAAGAGGCGACGACGTTTCGGTCCGTCTTCGACCATTATCAAGTCGCGTGAGAGAAGAGAGGTACGAGAGGAGCAGGTAAGAGAAAGGCAAATATAGGATGAATATAAGACTAAGGTAAGAAGCATGGACCTTTCTCTCGTCTATCACACGACTCTCCTCTATCCAGGACGGACCGAAACGTCGTCGTCTCTTCACCTCCTGAAGTATGGTTTGGTCATCATATCTTCAGCCACGTTACTATGACTCATTATCTGCAAATATGTCCTTGTTTGCGGATTGTGGGACATTGATAAAGAAAATTTGAAATCAAAATGAGAGCGGGACACAACAACTGGAAGCTCCAGCGGTGGTGGAACAGATGGCTGCTCTCCTCTAACTCTGACACACACACACACACTACTGACTATGAGTGAGGGAGAGTGAAGACCCCAGGGAGAGTGAGGGGAGGGAGAGGAGGCAGCTCCCAGCAATAATGAAAGAGAAGGATCTGGGAGAGTGCATAACACCTAACCTGTCGCTTGAGGGGACACATTAACTACACCTCTCTACCACACAGCCAGCTAGCCAGCATCATGATAACCTTCAGGAACCTAGCCACAGTGGCCTTTACAATGTACAACATACGGAAGACTACTCCTTGAGTATGCATGGAGTGGTCCACGTCTAGAGAAAGCATGATATATAAGCAGAGATAAGTACAGAGATAAGCAACCTGACTTGTCCCACAGCTCAGGGGACCCGGCTTACACTGAGCGAGCTTAAACTCGTCACGTTGGAGGAAAGATGAATCAAGGGAGATATGATAACAACATACAAAATATACATTAAGAGGATTTTCAGGGCAGACAATATTCAGAAAGAGAACAACAGAACACAGATGAACCGGAGAAGCCAAGAGAACTTTTCAGCTTAAAAATCAATGAAATGGGGGTCGTGGAGGAGGCATTTGTGGCACCTTCAATAATAAAACAGCTTCAACAGGACACATACACACACACACACACACACACACACACACACACACACACACACACACACACACACACAGAGGAAGAAAAGTCAGTACAGTAAACGACCAGGAGATGGAAAGGCGAGTCTAAGAAGTTATTCCTCAACATTGCTAGAACAATTAGGTGAATACACACACACACACACACACACACACACACACACAGGCAGTGGAAATAGGAGGCCAAACACAGGATACAGAATAGGAGATGAAGTACTTAATGAAACGAACAGAGAGAAAGATCTAGGAGTTGATATCACACCAAACCTGTCTCCTGAAGCCCACATAAAAAGAATAACGTCTGCGGCATATGTGAGGCTGGCTAACATCAGAACAGCGTTCAGGAACCTGTGTAAGGAATCATTCAGAATCTTGTACACCACATATGTAAGACCAATCCTGGAGTATGCGGCCCCAGCATGGAGCCCGTACCTTGTCAAGCACAAGATGAAGCTGGAAAAAGTCCAAAGGTATGCCACTAGACTAGTCCCAGAACTAAGAGGCATGAGTTACGAGGAAAGGCTGCGGGAAATGCATCTTACGACACTGGAAGACAGAAGAGTAAGGGGAGACATGATCACAACCTACAAAATCCTCAGAGGAATCGACCGGGTAGTAGGCATCCATCAGTCTCAGGAGACTATGTAGTTGCGCTCTGGTTGTCGGTCCGGAGTGGCCTCACCAGGGCACAAAGCCAGGGTAGGTCGATTTGGGGGAGAAGCTGTTACCCAGGCAGCAGGTCCCCCTCTCCACGGCACTGAAAGTCTCCAATGGAAAGGCATACGCCAATACGACTGGTTCCAGCGCCGTCGCAGGAACTGTGAGTTCCGGGGTTGACCTCGAAGGTGGTGAAGAAGGGCACACAGGTATCCGGGTAAACAAGGATAAACTATTCAACACTGGTGGGACGCGAACAAGGGGACACAGGTGGAAACTGAGTACCCACATGAGCCACAGAGACGTTAGAAGGAACTTTTTCAGTGTCAGTAGTTAACGGATGGAATGCATTAGGCAGTGATGTGGTGGAGGCTGACTCTATACACAGTTTTAAATGTAGATATGATAGAGCCCAGTAGGCTCAGGAATCTGTACACCAGTTGATTGATAGTTGAGAGGCGGGACCAAAGAGCCAAAGCTCAACCCCCGCAAGCACAAATAGGTGAGTACACACACACACACACAGGAATCCACACCTGTTGATTGACGGTTGAGAGGCGGGACCAAAGAGCCAAAGCTCAACCCCCGCAAGCACAACTAGGTGAGTACACACACACACACACACGTGACCAATATCAGAGTCGTTGTTATGTGAAAAAACACATATGTTATACTTGATTTCGCTGTACCATACAGTCGCACCACCGCTGTCGTGTACCATACAGTCGCACCACCGCTGTCGTGTACCATACAGTCGCACCACCGCTGCCGTGTACCATACAGTCGCACCACCGCTGTCGTGTACCATACAGTCGCACCACCGCTGTCGTGTACCATACAGTCGCACCACCGCTGTCGTGTACCATACAGTCGCACCACCGCTGTCGTGTACCATACAGTCGCACCACCGCTGTCGTGTACCATACAGTCGCACCACCGCTGCCGTGTACCATACAGTCGCACCACCGCTGCCGTGTACCATACAGTCGCACCAGAACTCACACAAGAACCCCCCCCCCCCCCACCACCACCACCACCACCACCAGGAACCTCGAGTCAATGATTTACAGCTCAGGAGTCTGGAAGGAATTTTCTGCACCGCTGCGGCCTTCCTTAAAGATTTAATAGTTGTTAGCCAAACACGGGAGTTTGGAGGTGGAGGGAGCGCTGGTAGCCGCTGTCCACCTCCACAAGGGAAGGCTCCGTGTCGACGCTGGTAGCCGCTGTCCACCTCCACAAGGGAAGGCTCCGTGTCGACGCTGGTAGCCGCTGTCCACCTCCACAAGGGAAGGCTCCGTGTCGACGCTGGCAGCCGCTGTCCACCTCCACAAGGGAAGGCTCCGTGTCGACGCTGGCAGCCGCTGTCCACCTCCACAAGGGAAGGCTCCGTGTCGACGCTAGCAGCCGCTGTCATCCTCCACAAGGGAAGGCTCCGTGTCGACGCTGGTAGCCGCTGTCCACCTCCACAAGGGAAGGCTCCGTGTCGACGCTGGTAGCCGCTGTCCACCTCCACAAGGGAAGGCTCCGTGTCGACGCAGAGAAGGAGCTAAGGAGTGGTGGGGGGAAGAGATGGTAGCCACAAGACAAGGCTCAGATCAGCAGATGTTTCCGTCCCATCTTGGACTATTTTTTTCGAATGGTTTCTTCCAGCAGGAGAATGTGACGCCTTTCTCTTACTTTCTCATCTTCCCCTTCCAACTTTCATTTCCTTTACAGCTATACTTCTGTCTTGCCTTTTATTCTATATTTATCCATATAAATTTTTCTCTTTTTTTTCGGGGGGGGGGGGTGATATTACAAATTCTTTATATTTACCCATTATTCTAGTTTATTCTTTCCCCAGTTCTTTACTGCCCCTTCTAACTTTTCTCTTCTCCTCCCTCCCTCTCTTCCCATTGAGCTTTCACGCGTTTTTATTTTTCGTGTTCTCACTCCTTACAGTAGACAACCTCCCCCCCCCACCCCGGCACCCCAGTTGGTGGCACCCCGGGGGAAGGGGGGGGGGTTGGATGTCCCCAGGTGAGGGGGGGGGGCCACGGCTCTGGTGAAGATACTGACGGTGAAGGCTACAGTGTCACCATACACAGTAGACATCACACCACAATTCTTAGTTGGGCAGAATCACTCCTCTTTCTCATTACAGAAATAAAAAAAAATGATGCCCACATGAAAGATCCCCCCACCCCCCGGCCCAGTACTGCCTGTCTCCCCTCCCCTGGACGCCACCACAGTACCACAACCACACTGTGGCTGGACGCCACCACAGTACAACAACCACACTGTGGCTGGACGCCACCACAGTACCACAACCACACTGTGGCTGGACGCCACCACAGTACCACAACCACACTGTGGCTGGACGCCACCACAGTACCACAACCACACTGTGGCTGGACGCCACCACACTACAACAACCACACTGTGGCTGGACGCCACCACAGTACCACAACCACACTGTGGCTGGACGCCACCACAGTACCACAACCACACTGTGGCTGGACGCCACCACAGTACCACAACCACACTGTGGCTGGACGCCACCACAGTACCACAACCACACTGTGGCTGGACGCCACCACAGTACCACAACCACACTGTGGCTGGACGCCACCACACTACAACAACCACACTGTGGCTGGACGCCACCACACTACCACAACCACACTGTGGCTGGACGCCACCACAGTACAACAAAGCACATTAGGAAGTGCCGACCGCAACAATCTTCACTGAATTAATTGACAATAATAAAACCTGGACCCAGAGGGTGAATGTGTGTGGTTAGTGACCCTCACACACACACACACACACACACACACACACACACACACACACTCACACAAAAAATTATCACTCACACTGATAATTTTGTCATTGTTTTCGACCTTATTATCGAACTTAAAGCAGTGACCACACGACAAGGCAATAGAGCAAGGAGAGAAGGTTATAGACAAATGAGATCTCATGAAAGTAAGAAAGCATCTGGGAGGTGAACAATGGCAGGAAAACATAAGGAGGAAGACCATCCAGGAAATGGTGGACCAAGTGAAACTGAGAGGTAAAGAGGTGAGAGAGAGAATCATACCAAGAACAAGAGAAGAATGCAAGAGATAATATAATAACCCGAGCTTCAGTAGACGACACCAAGAAGCAACATGGAAAAGCAGGAGAATGTGGAAGAAATATTGATGTTAAAAGACAGAAGTAAACTTTAAAAGACAGAAGTAAACTTTCAAAGATGCAACAGGGCTGGCAACGAATACATTGATATAAGATCAGAAACCATGGAAATGATATTGCTTCTAGAGCTACGAGGGAGGGAGGGAATTATCAGGATAATGGTAATGGCGTCAAGCCATTACGACTAAATAGCACTTGGAAGAGGTCAGGATAAGGATTTGGGATGGGACGGGGGCGGGGAGGAAGGAATGGTGCCCAACCACTATTGGACGGTCGGGGATTGAACGCCGACTTGCATGAAGCGAGACCGTCGCTCTACCGTCCAGTCCAAGAGGTAGGATTAGAGCTACGATAAAACAAAACTACATAGTCATATAAGAAGGAATAACAGTGAACGACTACATGTGACTAGATTACGAAAAAAGGAGAGGTGAATATACAGGAAATGATAAGAAAATTTGCGAAGCACTCCATGTCAGTTTCCCCTTGAGTGTTCGCAAGTGAATGTAAATGTTGCCAGTGCTAGCAGAGGAAGTAACCCTAGATGAAGAACTGTTAAATATTGATGTAAAAGGTGAGGAAGTCAGGGAATAACAGCGTCTCGAAACTATAACTTTAGAGGAAACTACAGCTACTGGACCACCAGACAACGTATCACCGGGGATGTTAAAAGAATGAGCACAGGCCCTCAGCTACCTTTGGTATTGATGAGTTCTATTATGTGACTCATACTTTAACGAGTCACTTAAATGCCCAGGTACTAATTTACAAGAAAGAAGATATTGCAAAGACGCCCTTAACTACAGACCAATGTCACTAACAAACATCCCCTGCAAAGTACTCGAAAGAATAATAAGGATAAGACTAGTTACATATCTAGAGATAATTATGTATGTAAACAAACATCAACATGGCTTTAGACAAAGAGAAATCGTGCCTGACAAACCTACTACTGGAGTTCTATGATAAAGTAAGACAAGCAGGCAGGAGAGAGGTGGTTGGGCACATTACCTATTTCTGGACCAAAAAAAAAGCCTTTCATAAAGTACCTCACAAGAGATTACTACACAAACTTGAAGGGCAGGCAGTAGACACTGGAAACGCAGGAACATTGGTAAAGAATCACCAAACAGGCCGGAGTCAGAGAGTAACAGGGAGGGGCCAGCAGTTGGAGTGTAGTAGGGTAACAGAGTACCTCAAGGCTCGGCGCCGGGAGCTACACAACAGGTCTATGAACTATTATCACCTATAATCGGCGCTGGGAACCAAACTATTTCTGATATATGTAAAATGACCAGTCTACAGGAGATGAATCTTATATGTCAATGTTTACACACTACATACAACTAATGAGAAGAGTTGAGGCAGATGAGGATCACAACATTCTCCAAGATGACTTAAGCCGCACAGTTGGTCTGAGAAATGGCTAATTGAGTTCAGCAACAAATGTAAGGTGATGAAAATGGGATCAGGAGCCAGAAGACCAAAAGAACAGTACACGATGAAGGGAAACTAGGTCCGTATAACGACTAGAGAACAATACTTGGGAGTGGACATAACACTAACCTAACTGCGGAGCCTCATATAACCAAGATGAGAGCCGCGTACATTACACTAGCAAAAGCCAGAACATCGTTCATGAACCTCAATAAGGAGGCATTTAGACAGCTATACGCCGCCAGCGTGAGACCTGTTTTAGAGTATGCCGCTCTATCGTGGGGCCTCTATCTAAAAATCACAAATTCTTAAAGGTTCAGAAGTTTGCAGTGAGACTCGTCCCAGAACTGTGAGGGAAGAGAGACTGGATTAAACCTGACGACGGTAGAGAAGAGGAGAGGAGAAAACCATGACAGGAACGTAAAAAATATTAGAGGATTGACATAGTGGATTCATTATGATAGTGAATTGATTCACTATCAATTCATCATTTTTAAAAGCAGATAAATAAATAGGTCAGGAGTCATTGCATTAGACAACCGGCGGGAAAGGAAAGCGGGGGCTAAGAGCTAGAGCTCGATCCTGCAGACGCAAATAGGCGAGGGGACACACACACGGGAACCCAAGGTAGCGTAAGTAATGCTGAGAGCTGTGTGATACCTTGCATTCCCGGGCCATGTCTAGGGAGAGTGGTATGTTGGCCCCGAGTGTGTGTGTGTGTGTGTGTGTGTGTGTGTGTGTGTGTGTGTGTGTGTGTGTGTGTGTGTGTGTGTGTGTGTGTGTGTGTGTGTGTGTGAGTGAAAGTGTATACCCATCCAGTTGTGCCTGCGGGGATTGGTTCTTGAGGTTCCTGTGTGCGCGCGTGTGCGTGCTTGTTTACCTATTCACACACACACACACACACACACACACACACACACACACACCCTAGTAAGCCAGCCTGGCTACCTTTCTAGTGAGACACTTACACAGTTCTCAAGTCCGTCGGTGCCAGGCCCAGCTCTCCTGGCCTGGCCTTCAACGGCAGGTGTACGCCAGCCTCTGTCCTCTGAGTACCGTGTTAGTGTCCAATAGCATCTGTAGGCTAATTTGTGTCCACGACCACAGTGACGACCATATGATATGACCACGACAAGAACACATTACTACCACCGCCCAGTACGACCACTCCACCCTAGTCCTCCACCATGGCAGCAACCCCCGCTACAGTGAGGTCATCGCCACTGACCACACGACCTCCACAACCCAATGTGGAACTTCACAGAGGAACGTTCCACCCACAGTGGAACTTTTCCTCCGCCTTTTCTTCAGTTCGTATCCCAAAGACGTTGTTTAACTACTTATTGGAATGAAACGCAACATTAGCAAATCTGCCGACGACCTAAACAATGCCGCAGGAAAGGTAATGTGAACACTCAAAATCGTTACAAAAATACTTAACACTTTTTAAAATGGACCAAAAAGGGGTCGACACGTGGAGTTCGCTGCTGAGAGATGTAGAGGTTATCTTGAGGTTATCTTGAGATGATTTCGGGGCTTTAGTGTCCCCGCGGCCCGGTCTTCGACAAGGCCTCCAGCCCCAGGAAGCAGCCCGTGACAGCTGACTAACACCCAGGTACCTATTTTACTGCTAGGTAACAGGGGGCATAGGGTGAAATAAATTCTGCCCATTGTTTCTCGCCGGCGCCCGGGATCAAACCCGGGACCACAGGATCACAAGTCCAGTGTGCTGTCTGCTCGGCCGACCGGCTCCCCGTGTTAGTGTTAATATATAGTATACATTAGTTTTTAATATACATTAATTAATACAAAAAGTGCCTAAAGGTTATGGATCTCATGAAGCTCCTCCGCTTCCGGACAGGAACCGAGGACGCAGCAAGCGTTTCCCCTCTGGATCGCCACACTGAGGCGCTGACATAAAAAACTGGAAGCCCTTGGGTCTCTGGTGACGTCAATGACCTTGGAGCCCAATTCCTTGAGAAATCCCAAGGCACTCTTGCCCCAGGGGCCATGCGTCTCAGACGCATTGGGAACAAAGGTGTATTGACCTTCCAGTCGCCTGTACTGGAGTGCTTTTGCTGTTTCCCTGTGGTTGGCCGCCCCACCTGCTTGATCAGCACCAAAGTGTACATAGGTGTCAGCCAGGGTGGATACACATGTGTAGTCCCACACCAACAGTTTGCCTCTTTTCCAAGGGTATATAGTGATACCATCTGGGCGAAGTGCTGGGTCATTCGGGTTTTGGACCCCTAGGATGCGAGGTTCTCTCTTCACTGGGCACTGAGCTGAGAGGAGGCTTCTCTTGATGACGTCATTGACCTCGTTGTGTCTTGCATGCCAGCCCATTGTGCTTCCGCAATGCAACCCATGCAGTTCGTATTGGTCTGCTTCCACCCTGTTGCAAATACACTTGTATTCAGTGTGAATTGGGGCACCAAGGCGGAGGGCCACTGCTACACGAAGGTATTCTGGATCTAGGCGCGTGCCCATTGCTGACATGGGTACTGCCAGGAGGAAGTCTCCTGCATGGGGGGCATGCACTGCTCTGAGGCGGGCTTTCTCCTTGTCTGATGTTGCGGCGCTGAGCATGGCATCAGCTACTCGTTCCACTAGAGGGTGGTTCCAGCCGGACTGTTTTTTTTTGTTGGCTCTATAATGGTTGCTGGGGCTGCAAGAGCATCCCACTGATTTGAACATTCGGTGAAAGCAGGCTCGTGCATTCATGCTGAATCACTCAGGGTTTCAGGTAGGATATCTCTGACGAGATCGTGCGATGCATGGGAGGAAAGGAAGGCTGGTAGAGCAATCTGGGAGGCTGTGCGGACACCAAGGCCGCCGAGTCTTACAGGGAGGGGTGTTTGCTCCCACTGAGAGTCGTCCAATGGCAGGTTCAGGACTTTCACCAGCATGGACCTCAGAAGGGTGTCACACACATTTATATATATATATAAATATAATTATATATAATTATATATATAATATATATATAACTGAAAACTCACACCCCAGAAGTGACTCGAACCCATACTCCCAGGAGCAACGCAACTGGTATGTACAAGACGCCTTAATCCACTTGACCATCACGACCGGACAAAATGAGGTGATAGCCGAGGCTATTTGAACCACCCCACCGCCGGCACTTGGATAGTAATCTTGGGCATAGCATTTTACCAAATCACCTCATTCTTTGGGGCACACGTGAGGAACACAAATGCGAACAAGCCTGAATGGTCCCCAGGACAATATGCAACTGAAAACTCACACCCCAGAAGTGACTCGAACCCATACTCCCAGGAGCAACGTAACTGGTATGTACAAGACGCCTTAATCCACTTGACCATCACGACCGGACATAATGAGGTGATAGCCGAGGCTATTTGAACCACCCCACCGCCGGCACTTGGATAGTAATCTTGGGCATAGCATTTTACCAAATCACCTCATTCTTTGGTGATTTGGTAAAATCACCAAAGCCGTCGTGATGGTCAAGTGGATTAAGGCGTCTTGTACATACCAGTTGCGTTGCTCCTGGGAGTATGGGTTCGAGTCACTTCTGGGGTGTGAGTTTTCAGTTGCATATTGTCCTGGGGACCATTCAGGCTTGTTCGCATAATTATATATATATATATATAATTATATATATATATATATATATATATATATATATATATATATATATATATATAAAAGAGAGAGAGAGAGAGAGAGAGAGAGAGAGAGAGAGAGAGAGAGAGAGAGAGAGAGAGAGAGAGAGAGAGAGAGAGAGAGAGAGAGAGAGAGAGCTGTCTCGTATGGGCCAATAAGCCTTCCAAACTTTCGTTTTTTTTTTTAATTACGACCGAGGAAGGTTATCACTGATCTTATGGCATAGTTCCAATGAAGAGTTTTCTATATATAGTAATGTATATTGTTAGCCTTAGTTCCGTTCGTAATGAAGCCCACTGTGTTGTACAGTTGAGAGTCGTGGAGGGCGAGGTGGTGGTGGAGGGCGAGGTGGTGGTGGAGGGCGAGGTGGTGGTGGAGGGCGAGGTGGTCGTGGAGGGCGAGGTGGTCGTGGAGGGCGAGGTGGTCGTGGAGGGCGAGGTGGTCGTGGAGGGCGAGGTGGTCGTGGAGGGCGAGGTGGTCGTGGAGGGCGAGGTGGTCGTGGAGGGCGAGGTGGTCGTGGAGGGCGAGGTGGTCGTGGAGGGCGAGGTGGTCGTGGAGGGCGAGGTGGATCTGAGAGGATCACCTTAATGGACGCATTGAAATCTCCGCAGCATGAAGCATGAACGTGCAAGGGTTGTGTGCAATAACGGTGGATTAATGTGCAACATACTCATCCTATGTGTGACACCTGTATACTGAGCTGCTCATGTCTGACACCTGTATACTGAGCTGCTCATGTCTGACACCTGTATACTGAGCTGCTCATGTCTGACACCTGCATACTGAGCTGCTCATGTGTAACACCTGTATACTGAGCTGCTCATGTGTGACACCTGTATACTGAGCTGCTCATGTGTGACACCTGTATATTGACTCTTGCACACTGAGGTTGCTTACTGCACCCCCCCCCATGGTTGCACCCGTCACCTGCCACTGATAATGACTGTATTACTGGCGACACCTGCCCCCCCCCCCTCCCCTGGCGACACCTGCCCCCCCCTCCCCTGGCGACACCTGCCCCCCCTCCCCTGGCGACACCTGCCCCCCCCCCTCCCCTGGCGACACCTGCCCCCCCCCTCCCCTGGCGACACCTGCCCCCCCCCTCCCCTGGCGACACCTGCCCCCCCCCTCCCCTGGCGACACCTGCCCCCCCCCTCCCCTGGCGACACCTGCCCCCCCCCTGGCGACACCTGCCCCCCCTCCCCTGGCGACACCTGCCCCCCCCCCTGGCGACACCTGCCCCCCCCTCCCCTGGCGACACCTTCCCCCCCCCCCCTGGCGACACCTGCCCCCCCTCCCCTGGCGACACCTGCCCCCCCCTCCCCTGGCGACACCTGCCCCCCCCCCTGGCGACACCTACCCTCCCCCTGGCGACACCTAACCCCCCCCTGGCGACACCTGCCCCCCCTCCCCTGGCGACACCTGCCCCCCCCCCTGGCGACACCTGCCCCCCCCTCCCCTGGCGACACCTGCCCCCCCCCTGGCGACACCTACCCTCCCCCTGGCGACACCTGCCCCCCTCCCCTGGCGACACCTGCCCCCCCCCTGGCGACACCTACCCTCCCCCCTGGCGACACCTAACCCCCCCCTGGCGACACCTGCCCCCCCTTCCCTGGCGACACCTACCCCCCCCCCCCCTGGCGACACCTACCCCCCCCTGGCGACACCTGCCCCCCCCCTCCCCTTGGCGACACCTGCCCCCCCTCCCCTGGCGACACCTGCCCCCCCCCTGGCGACACCTGCCCCCCCCTGGCGACACCTGCCCCCCCTCCCCTGGCGACACCTGCCCCCCCCCCTGGCGACACCTGCCCCCCCCCCCTGGCGACACCTGCCCCCCCCCTGGCGACACCTGCCCCCCCCCCCTGGCGACACCTACCCTCCCCCTGGCGACACCTGCCCCCCCTCCCCTGGCGACACCTGCCCCCCCCTTCCCTGGCGACACCTACCCCCCCCCTGGCGACACCTACCCCCCCCTGGCGACACCTCCCCCCCCCCCCCTGGCGACACCTCCCCCCCCCCCTGGCGACACGTGCCTCACCTCTTAGTACCTCTCCCTCTTATGAGTGATCAACTCACATACTCACAGTTTCTCCTCCTTACACTCACCACTCCCGTCACTCACACACTCAAGTAATGAGGTGAGTGACACAGGTGGCCTTGTTGCACAAGTCAGGAAGCGCTTTACACTTTACCGCTGACAAAGTGATAAAGCCAATGCGAGTCGCCTCTCATTGGCTGCCTGAAACACAGTGGGCAGAGAGCCGCGCGGTGATTGGTTGTCACACACGTGACAAACACTTCGCCATTTACCTCGCCAACACACGTTTCCGACCGAAATTAATTTTGACTTAAGTCTTTTCTTATCACATTATTAGCGTCGAGGGTGTTGGGGCCCAGTTGAAGTGCATATCTTGGTGGGCGTGTCCGACACAGCCGACAGCTGTGTCGGACAGGAGTCCGACACCTCGCTACCGACCACGCCCCGGCCTCGCCAGATGGTCAACGCTGCTCCACATTAACCACCATCATCTCTCAATATTGATGGCGGTAAAAGCCTTGCCTGAATGTCTTCACCTGAGCGGCTGGTCTCCAGGACGGCTTGGGACGCGTGTCCATGTACCGGCCTCCCGCCCTTGGTGCGGGGGATAGAGGATAGTGTTGGTGGTGGACAGGGAGAGGCAACATTTATGGATGGCGTACGACTGGAGCGATAGCTGTTGTGTTGCCAGATACTCATTTTGCGACGCGCGCACGCACACACACAGTCACAGACACACATACACACGCTCTCTCACATACAAACACACACACAAAAAGCGCGTCTACTGTCTACTGAGACAGACGCCAACAACGGACCGTTCGACACGATGTCCGCTACTCTTAAATGTTCTTGTTCACAGTTCTTCAAATAACAAAAAATGATAACGTAGCATTGGTTAATTATATTGATTGTCTGAGATTCGCTAATGACTCGCTATTGGCTGTTGCCCCAAACAAGATGGCGGGGATCGCTCTGAACCTTCAAGTATCGTGGCGGCCCGACCTGTCCTCAGTTCAAGTCCATTGCATACCAGCCCGTCCTCGTAAACAAAGACCCAAAAGTGATTCCATGTACCCGCCAAACCCTTTGTTTATGCAACCCGTCCTCGACCTGAGTCCATTCCATCCAGCGATCAACCCCACAGACGCATTCATAAACTTTTACATGCTGTTCATTCAAAACAGGAATTTTCTCAAATATAAATTAATATTATAATATATAAGCATATTGTGCATATATAGGCATAGGTTAGGTGTTTAGGTTCTGTTGGCGATTACCTGTAGTACGTGGGTGAAGCATTTACAGCGTTGTGGTTCGAACAAAATTGGTCAGCGTAGCACTTGTGCCGGAAGCAACCCTTCCTCCGAATAGACAGTACGTTTTAATTCTAAATGTACTAAGTACATTACTGACTGTCTACAGAGTACATAAATACACTTAATTGTGCTGTTACATTTACCTCCTCCAAATACATTCTCTTAATTTTGTGTTAATACACCCAGTTTTTAGGGTGATGTTTTCGTGTTCAATTCTATATACACAAGTTTTAAATATAAAGAATTTCTTTTTTCAGTTTTATTAAACAATAGAGATTTTATTCAAAATTTGAAAAAATATTCTGAGTTACTTTATAATTTATTGAAAGACTTTAGTTTTGTTATTAGTTTTATAAAACTGTAATATCAATATAGCTATACGATAAGTATTAATTGTAATTAGGAAGCAATAAAAGCAATTTACATGCTTGTCCTCCTACACTCCCAAGGTTAGGTTAGGTTAGGTTAGGTCGTGGTTTGGTTTGGTTAGGTTAGGTTAGGTTAGGTTAGGTCGTGGTTTTTAATAATATATAATAAAATTTTAATAATTTCAGGTAATCTCTAATATTCACAATATTTTGGTGCGATGCTGGCGATTAAGTGTATTTAAGTGTATTGACTATGCCGATAGTCAGGATTGTACTTACTACATTTAGTATTAAAACGTACTGTCTATTCGGAGGATGGGCTGCCGGAAGTGTTCGAACGAAATCCGTTGCGAATCGTATGTAAACCGTTTTTCATTCATAAACAGGGATTTGGCGGGTGGATGGAATGGTCTGAGGACGGGTAGCACACTTACCTGTACGAACCATATTACTCCCGGACGCAGGTTCGAATCCTCGTCACGGCCCTTGTGGATTTGTTCATTTAACCATATTTGTTTAAGTGAAAGCTGTTGTGGTGTTGGGTTTAAGGCTTATCAACCTCCGGAAGTCATTAAGTACACACAAGTTCTTACTAACAGCAGCAACAATATTTTACAAACCATATATAGTAATATAAACTATACAATAAATATAAAATCAACTGTCAGTGTACAGTACCGTCACCGAGGAGCTGAGTTCAGCTGTGGGTGTACGCCGACGCACGTGGGTGTACGCCGACGCACGTGGGTGTACGCCGACGCACGTGGGTGTACGCCGACGCACGTGGGTGTACGCCGACGCACGTGGGTGTACGCAGACGCACGTGGGTGTACGCCGACGGCCCTCATGATACACAGTGATGGGTTAGACAAACTCAGTTGCTGAAAGTTATTCCCGCTGATAAACATTCTTAACATTAACATTTGCTCACTGGTAACCCTAGTCCTTACATGTTAATACACACGTCCCCCGTCACCTTGTTATAACGCTCTAGTTGGTCTGTGGGACATGTGTCTCATGGCCTCCCCCCCCCCTCTTCAAGAACAGCAGTCCCCGTGGCGCAGTCGTAACACACTCGGCCGGCGCTTCGCGAATGCTTCGGCCTGGGTTCGTATCCTGTGCCGGGGAGGATTGACAGGGCGCCAGTCCTTAACCGTAGCCTCTGTTCACCCAGCAGTGAATGGGTACCTGGTTGTTAAAGTATTTGGCGGGTGGTATCCCGGGGACAGAACAGGACTAGGGACCTGCCCGAGACGCCATGCGTGTCAGTGGCTCTACAACAATTGAAGAACTCTTGTATATATAAACAAACAATAAAAAAGCCTAATTATGTAAATGACTGTAAATATAATTGCAACAAGGAGATAATTTCGGCAGTTGCTCAACGCCGCAGCCTCACTAATAACCTCCGCTCCGCAGGGACGTGCAACAACCTAGTTACCATGTTAACAACATTAATTAGTGTAATTGCGTGCACTCACACTACTTGAGGAAGGCGGTAGCATCAATAACACACACACATGACACCCGCCCTCAACTTTGACCCTTAAGAGCTTGACCTCGTACTCCAGACCCACAACCGCTACTCTCACCCCCACCTCCCCCTACCTCCACCTGGACTACACCTAGATGGAGCATATTTTGCCCGCATGAGTGGGGTGGTCCTTCTTACATCCAATACCGCTTTAAACAGGCAATCGCAGGTATGATGATCATTGTCATAGGAGGGGCGGCGTGGGACGGGCTGGTGGTGGTGGTCTGAGAACGAAGAGCTGTGTGTAGAGAGCTGTAGGCGAGGGACGCTGCCATACTGACTGACTGGGAGTGATGCACTCTCTTCACACTGTAGTCTTGGGGCTCGTGTCCTCAGGTCAGGCTCGTCCACCCGCCAGTCTACCACAAAGACGCATTTATTACTTTTAACGTATGTATGTAGGCATAGGTCAGGTTAGGTTAGACACTGGTTAGGTTAGGTTAGGTTAGGTTAGGTTAGACACTGGTTAGGTTAGGTGTTCAGGTCATCTGTAGTACGTGGGTGAAGCATTTACAGCGTTGTGGTTCGAACAAAATTCGTCACTGAAGCACTTGTTCCGGAAGTGTTCGGACGAAATCAGTTGTGAGTCGTGTGTCAGCCCGTCCTCCAAACAAAGATCTAAAAGTGATTCCATGCACCCGCCAAACCCCCTGTTTGTGAATAAAAAGCGGTTTATTCACGACTCACAACTGATGACGTTGAACACTTCCGGAACAAGTGCTTCACTGACGAATTTTGTTCGAACCACAACGCTGTAAATGCTTCACCCACGTACTACAAATACAAATAATCGCCAACAGAACCTAAACACCTAACCTAACCTATATACGCACAATATACTAACATATTATAATATAAATTTTTATTTGAGGTAAATTCCCGTTTTGAATGAACAGCATGTTAAAAGTTATGAATGCGTCTGTGGGGTCGACCGCTCGATGGAATGGACTTGAGTCAAGGACGGGTTGTTTATTCTCCATTTTCTTTCCCATTTCGCTCTATGTTCGCTGTTCTGGTGACGGTGGCACTGTTACTTAATTGCTCCCCCCCCCCTGGGCCAGGTGTTGTTCCATGGGTCACACCGCTGCTGGGTGATGATGGTGAGTGTATAGTCTGGCTGAGGGAGACAGTTTACAAATATATATGAAACAGCACAGGATGTCAACAGCAGCCTTGAGGAACCCCTCCTGCTGGGGCCAGATTCACGAAGCAGTTACGCAAGTACTTACGAACGTGTACATCTTTCCTCAATCTTTGACGCCTTTGGTTACATTTATTAAACAGTTTACAACCATAAAAACTTGCCAATGAACTGTTGTTATTGTTATAAACAGCCTCCTGGTGCTTCGGAGCTCATTAACTATTTAATAATTATAAACAAAGCCGCCAAAGATTGAGAAAAGATGTACAGGTTCGTAAGTGCTTGCGTTACTGCTTCGTGAATCTGGCCCCTGGATTCTAACTCGGCAGTTTTCTTCTTGGAGAAGGGAGGGAATTATTAGGGGAAAGCGCCAAGTCATTACGACTATATAGCACTTGGAAGGGGTCATGATAAGGATCTGGAATGGGACGGGGAGATGGAATGGTGCCCAACCACTTGGACGGTCGGGGATTGAACCGGGAGACATCTCCCGTCACGTAGGGTGCAGTCGCACCTCCACAGATCTCCAGTATCATTGATTGATGAAGATTAAGCCACCCAAAAGGTGGCACGGGCATGAATAGCCCGTAAGTGATGACCCTTCTGAGCCATTACGAGTATCAAGAGCTGATACTGGAGATCTGTGGAGGTGCAACTGCATCCTGCGTGACGGGAGATGTCTCCCGTGTCCAGTATCAGCTCTTGATACTGGTAATGGCTCAAAAGGGCCACCACTTACGGGCTATTCATGCCCGTGCCACCTTTTGGGTGGCTTAATCTTCATCAATCATCGGGGATTGAACGCCGACCTGCATGAAGCGAGACCGTCGCTCTACCGTCCAGCCCTACCTGACCAAGCCTCCCCCCCCCCCCACACTCACAATACATAGTGACCGTGGCCTCGGAGATGTCTCGGTCATCTGACCATTCGTCGCACACTCCTGCTGGCGCTGCTCCGTGTCCTCCCCACTCCGTGGCCAGCCTCCGTGGCCAGCCTCCGTGGGCACGCCTCCGTGGCCAGCCTCCGTGGGCACGCCTCCGTGGCCAGCCTCCGTGGGCACGCCTCCGTGGGCACGCCTCCGTGGCCAGCCTCCGTGGCCAGCCTCCGTGGGCACGCCTCCGTGGGCACGCCTCCGTGGGCACGCCTCCGTGGCCAGCCTCCGTGGGCACGCCTCCGTGGCCAGCCTCCGTGGGCACGCCTCCGTGGGCACGCCTCCGTGGGCACGCCTCCGTGGGCACGCCTCCGTGGCCACGCCTCCGTGGGCACGCCTCCGTGGCCAGCCTCCGTGGCCAGCCTCCGTGGGCACGCCTCCGCCACTAATACACACTCACACACACATAATGCTAATAATTATGACGCACACTGAAGCATTATTTTCCACCTTGAGTAGAAACCTGAGGGAGGAGCCGTGGGCGGCGCGCGGGGCTTGGCGTGCAGGGAGCTGTGGGAGGTGTTACAGGAGTTGAGAGAGAGAGCACACACGCGTCGTACCTCACATGTGGCTGTCAGAGACCGCTGGGGCTCAAACTGGTGTTGTTTACATGCTGTTTCCTATGAAAGTGTGTGTGTGTGTGTGTGTGTGTGTGTGTGTGTGTGTGTGTGTGTGTGTGTGTGTGTGTGTGTGTGTGTGTGTGTGTGTGTGTGTGTGTGTGTGTGTTAGGTGTGAGGACTCCTCACTTCACCTCATCCTGCAAGGAATATATATACTGTTCCACATATCTTAATATATATACTACGGGCTCACCATAGCCCGTGCTACATGGATACTTCGTTCTGAGTAGCTAAATCTGAAACAACAACAAACATCTTAGTATACTCTTACCTCAGATGATAATATGTATTCACTTTCCCGCTGCCTCCGAAGATGACTGTGAGAGCTTCAACGAAACGTGATATTTAACAACACACATCAGGCCAATAAGACAATTAATTTGTCAACTTCCTTCCCAAGTGAAGTACGAAAGAAATACAGAGAAGGTTGGTGCTAGAATCCTTGATTTCTCTCTCTCTCTACTAGATGAGGGTAGCCAGCAGCCCCCGGGTCTCTGTCTATCTCTTTCACCAGTATGTATCATGTGTGTCATTATGTTTCACGTGTAGCAGGTGTAACTATGCATCACTACTACCACAGACACAGGTCTGGTACACGTGACTGGCTCACCAGATCAGACGTTGGTTTGTAATTTTCTTTGGCCCGAGGGGCGAGTTAATTGGGCAGCGCCACCCATCCTGTGAGTGGACACACCGCCATAGCAGCATGTACAACACCCCAATAGGAAGAAAACCCGCTGGGTTGTTCATCCTGTACCAGTGGGTGACCCAGTAACGTGTACTGACGGAGGGGTGGAAGGAGACCCTGAAATCTCTGATATCTGACTTTCTCAAAATCTGGGCAGGAGCCGATATGTCTTAAGAGAGCCAATGTGGCCGACCCCGACCAGCCTGTGACAGTTACACACCACCCATGTGTCATCTTCATAAAACTGGATGAAAAGCATGGAAGATATGTATACATATATACATGGTTACACAATATTTCCCGCTTCCTCACAGGTGGGAGCCTTGAGGTTCTTGAGGTTATCATCTTGAGATGATTTCGGGGCTTTTAGTGTCCCCGCGGCCCGGTCCTCGACCAGGCCTCCACCCCCAGGAAGCAGCCCGTGACAGCTGACTAACACCCAGGTACCTAATTTACTGCTAGGTAACAGGGGCATAGGGTGAAAGAAACTCTGCCCATTGTTTCTCGCCGGCGCCTGGGATCGAACCCAGGACCACAGGATCACAAGCCCCGCGTGCTGTCCGCTCGGCCGACCGGCTCCCCCCCGCTCGGCCGAGCCTGCCTGTAATTCAGCAGGAATTTCCCCTCTGGACCGCGACACTGAGACGCTGGAGCAGGAAACTGGCTGTTCTTGGGTCCCTTGTTTATTTAAGTTCTATTCCCAACTCCTTCAGAGACTTAATTGCACATTTAACTCCAAGAATCCAAGGGTTTCTGAACCTATGGGGTACGAACCTGTAACAATGTCCCCGAAAGTGGCATCACCATCACATATAGATTCCCTGTGTCGTAGATAGGTATCAGGGTATGTAGATGCTCACGTGTAGTCCCACACAACCTGTTTACCATCCCTCTATGGTAGCAGGGGGCGCCATCTGGGCGCTGGTGACGTGTCAGGTCTGCTCATTGGAACATTTGAGATTCTCTTTGTGCTGGACACTTGACTGTAGCAATACTTCTCTTAATGATGTCACTGACTGCTTCATGTCCAGCAGTCGCTCCCTGTGGCTGACGACGGAGGAGACCATGGCTGCCGTGTTGGTCACCATGACGGGAAGTTAACGTCATGCAAGGACGCTGCACACACACTGAATTAATGATCATATAGAGAGACCATGCTCACTGATGCTTGGCTAACCTCCCCATCTACCATCCTACAACCACCTGATCACGACACCTCGTTACAACTACCTCCTCTCAACTTCCTTCCCCCCGACTACCTCTTCGAAAGGAGTCGAGAGAGGTGTCAAATAATATACACATGGAAGATACTTGAAGGCCAGGTCCCAAATTTGCACAATAGAATAACAACAGATTGGAGTGAAAGGCATGAAAGGAAATACAGAATAGAACCAGTGAGGAGTAGAGGTGCCATAGACACAATCAGAGAACACTGTCTGAACATCAGGGGTCCACAGCTGTTCAACACCCAGCAAGCATTAGAAATATTGCTGGAACAAAGGTTGACGTCTTCAGGAACCAATTAGATAAGTTCTCGCAAGAAGTGCTGGACCAACCAGGCTGTAGTGGATATGTGGGCCTGCGGGCAGCTGTAAGCAACAGCTTATCATCACAAGTCCAGCCTGGCCTCAGGCCGGGCTCGGGGAGTAGAGGAACTCTCGAGACGCTCTCCAGGTAAGATCCAGATGAGCAACACATACGTACAACTACCTCCTAACATCACCTTCCCCTCTGATACCCCCCCCACAGTTACCCCTCTACAAATACCCCCACCAACACGAATTCCCTCCCCCTCTCAGGCCCTCCCCCCTCCCTAGCCCCATCCCCCCCCCCCCCACTCCAGACGACTTTCCCCCACACTCCTGACTGCTGGCCACATATATTATGGGGTGTAAACTGTGACATAACTCTCCGTGGGCCGGACACCAGCCCCGCCGCCCGCTCAACATCACATCTCCTACTTCAACAGCCAGGTAAATCAAAGCCAAATTCTGAACATTATATATTCAAGGCTTCTGACTACGGAGTTGAACTTCAATAAATGCGTTTACCTCACAGTATATACACAAAACACAATGAACCAACTTCAGATTATATATATATATATATATATATATATATATATATATATATATATATATATATATATATATATATATATATATGCGCGAACAAACTTGAATGGTCCCCAGGCATATATGCAACTGAAAACTCCACAACCCAGAAGTGACTGAAACCCATACTGCCAGGAGCACTATGCAACTGGTGTATAGGAAACCTTAACCACTCGACCATCACGACCATACAAAAGATGATGGTAGCCGAGGCTATTTGCCCATCATCCCGACAGCACTCTTATGGTAATCTTGGGCATTGTATCAAATCACCTCATTTTGGGGGGCCATGTGAGCAACACAAATGCGAACAAGCCTGAATGGTCCCCAGGCATATATGCAACTGAAAACTCCACACCCCAGAAGTGACTCGAACCCATACTGCCAGGAGCTCTATGCAACTTGTGTACAGGACACCTTAACCACTCGACCATCACGACCGTACAAAAAATGATGGTAGCCGAGGCTTTGATATATTACTATGCCCAAGATTACCATCAGAGTGCCGTCGGGATGATGGGCAAATAGCTTCGGCTACCATCATCTTTTGTACGGTCGTGATGGTAGATGAAGATGAGGTCCTGGGACCTCATCTTCATCTGCCGGTCGTGTTTGACAATTCCCGTCTGTCAGGCTGTCAGCGGCTTTGTCGTCACTCGTCTGTCTACACGGACCTGTCGGTCTGTTAGATGGTTTAGGTCCTCTTATCTGTCCTGTCTGTTTCGCTGTCCGGTTTTGTGCACGCCTGTCTAAAATTAGTCGCCATCAGTGCCTCGCCGCCCGTCTTGTAATCAAGCAGCATTCAGCGCTAATGTAGCGAATCATCACCTTCGCTAAATGTAGCGGAGATTGCTCACCTAAACCATCTGCTGTCTTCCTTACCTAATATACTGAGGGGTTGGCACCCGGCCACCCTAGACCACTGGTTGGCACCTGGCCACCCTAGACCAGGGGTTGGCACCTGGCCACCCTAGACCAGGGGTTGGCACCCGGCCACCCTAGACCAGTGGTTGGCACCCGGCCACCCTAGACCACTGGTTGGCACCCGGCCACCCTAGACCAGTGGTTGGCACCCGGCCACCCTAGACCAGGGGTTGGCACCCGGCCACCCTAGACCAGGGGTTGGCACCCGGCCACCCTAGACCAGGGGTTGGCACCTGGCCACCCTAGACCAGGGGTTGGCACCCGGCCACCCTAGACCACTGGTTGGCACCCGGCCACCCTAGACCAGTGGTTGGCACCCGGCCACCCTAGACCAGTGGTTGGCACCCGTCCACCCTAGACCAGGGGTTGGCACCCGGCCACCCTAGACCAAGGGTTGGCACTCGTCCACCCTAGATCAGGGGTTGGCACCCGGCCACCCTAGACCAAGAGTTGGCACCCGGCCACCCTAGACCAGTGGTTGGCACCCGGCCACCCTAGACCAGGGGTTGGCACCCGGCCACCCTAGACCAGGGGTTGGCACCCGGCCACCCTAGACCAGGGGTTGGCACCCGGCCACCCTAGACCAGGGGTTGGCACTCGTCCACCCTAGACCAGGGGTTGGCACCCGGCCACCCTATACCAGGGGTTGGCACCCAGCCACCCTAGACCAGGGGTTGGCACCCGGCCACCCTATACCAGGGGTTGGCACCCGGCCACCCAAGACCAGGGGTTGGCACCCGGCCACCCTATACCAGGGGTTGGCACCCGGCCACCCTATACCAGGGGTTGGCACCCGGCCACCCTATACCAGGGGTTGGCACCCGGCCACCCTATACCAGGGGTTGGCACCCGGCCACCCTATACCAGGGGTTGGCACCCGGCCACCCTAGACCAAGGGTTGGCACCCGGCCACCCTAGACCAAGGGTTGGCACCCGGCCACCCTAGACCAGGGGTTGGCACCTGGCCACCCTAGACCAGTGGTTGGCACCCGGCCACCCTAGACCAGTGGTTGGCACCCGGCCACCCTAGACCAGTGGTTGGCACCCGGCCACCCTAGACCAGGGGTTGGCACCCGGCCACCCTATACCAGGGGTTGGCACCCGGCCACCCTATACCAGGGGCTGGCATCCGGCCACCCTATACCAGGGGTTGGCACCCGGCCACCCTATACCAGGGGTTGGCACCCGGCCACCCTAGACCAGAGGTTGGCACCCGGCCACCCTAGACCAGGGGTTGGCACCTGGCCACCCTAGACCAGGGGTTGGCACCCGGCCACCCTAGACCAGGGGTTGGCACCTGACCACACCTAAACACACGTCAGGAACCGTCCACACCCGTCAGGTACCGTCCACACCTGTCAGGAACCGTCCACACACGTCAGGAACCGTCCACACCCGTCAGGAACCGTCCACACCCGTCAGGAACCGTCCACACCCGTCAGGAACCGTCCACACCCGTCAGAAGCCGTCCACACCCGTCAGGAACAGTCCACACACCTCAGGAACCGTCCACACCCGTCAGGAACCGTCCACACACCTCAGGAACCGTCCACACCCGTCAGGAACCGGCCACACCCGTCAGGAACCGGCCACACCCGTCAGGAACCGTCCACACCCGTCAGGAACCGTCCACACCCGTCAGGAACCGTTCACACCCGTCAGTAACCGTCCACACCCGTCAGTAACCGTTCACACCCGTCAGTAACCGTTCACACCCGTCAGGAACCGTCCACATCCGTCAGAAACCGTCCACACACCTCAGGAAATGTCCACACCCGTCAGGAACCGTCCACACCCGTCAGGAACCGTCCACACCCGTCAGGAACCGTCCACACCCGTCAGGAACCGTCCACACCCGTCAGGAACCGTCCACACCCGTCAGGAACCGTCCACACACCTCAGGAACCGTCCACACCCGTCAGTAACCGTCCACACACCTCAGGAACCGTCCACACCCGTCAGGAACCGTCCACACCCGTCAGTAACCGTCCACACCCGTCAGGAAATGTCCACACCCGTCAGAAACCGTCCACACCCGTCAATAACCGTCCACACACCTCAGGAACCGTCCACACCCGTCAGGAACCGTCCACACCCGTCAGTAACCGTCCACACCCGTCAGGAACTGTCCACACCCGTCAGTAACCGTCCACACCCGTCAGGAACCGTCCACACCCGTCAGGAACCGTCCACACCCGTCAGGAACTGTCCACACCCGTCAGGAACCATCCACACCCTTCAGGAACCCGTCCACACCCGTCAGGAACCGTCCATACCCGTCAGGAACCGTCCACACCCGTCAGGAACCGTCCACACCCGTCAGGAACCGTCCACACACCTCAGGAACCGTCCACACACCTCAGGAACCGTCCACACCCGTCAGTAACCGTCCACACCCGTCAGTAACCGTCCACACCCGTCAGGAACCGTCCACACACCTCAGGAACCGTCCACACCCGTCAGGAACCGTCCACACCCGTCAGGAACTGTCCACACCCGTCAGGAACCGTCCACACCCGTCAGGAACCCGTCCACACCCGTCAGGAACCGTCCATACCCGTCAGGAACCGTCCACACACCCCAGGAACCGTCCACACACCTCAGGAACCGTCCACACCCGTCAGCAACCGTCCACACCCGTCAGGAACCGTCCACACACCTCAGAAACCGTCCACACCCTCAGGAACCGTCCACACCCGTCAGGAACCGTCCACAACCGTCAGGAACCATCCACACCCGTCAGGAACCGTCCACACCCGTCGGGAACCATCCACACCCGTCAGGAACCGTCCACACCCGTCAGGAACCGTCCATACCCGTCAGGAACCGTCCATACCCGTCAGGAACCGTCCACACCCGTCAGGAACCGTCCACACATCTCAGGAACCGTCCACACACCTCAGGAACCGTCCACCTCGACTTAAGATACCGTCTATTAAGAGATTAAATCATTATTTTAGCCGTGGCAGGCGTGAATGACAGGGGAATAATTTTCACATACATAATGATGTGGCCTAAACACACACACACGCACACACACACACAGACACACACACACACACACACACACACACACACACACACACACACACACACACACACACACACACACACACACACACACACACACACGAAGCATGATGGATTTTGTCACCCAAAAGTGCCAGGAAGCTGCAGACAGGTTTATCCCCGTCCAAAAGGAGAAAAACGAAAAACAACAGAAAAACCCATGGTTCAACCAGGAATGTAAGGTAACGAAACAACTGAGTAAAAGAACATGGAGAAACTACAGAAATAACAGAACACCAGAGAGCAGGGAGAGATACCAGAGGGCGAGAAATGAGTACCTCAGAGTGAGGAGAGAAGCAGAGAGACAGTTTGAAAATGACATCGCGAGTAAAGCCAAGACCCAACCAAAGCTGCTCCACAGCCCCATCAGGAGGAAAACAGCAGTGAAGGAACAAGTGATGAAGCTGCGGAAAGGGGAGAACAGATACACAGAGAATGACAAGGAGGTGTGTGAAGAACTCAACAAGAGATTCCAGGAGGTCTTCACAATAGAACAAGGAGAAGCCCCTGCACTAAATGAGGAGGCGGCAAACCAAGCAACCTTGGAGGAATTTGACCTCACCAGTGATGAGGTCAAAAGGTGTCTGCTGGAGCTGGATGTGACAAAGGCTGTTGGGCCTGATAGACTCTCACCATGGATACTAAAGGAAGGTGCAGAAGCACTAAGTGTGCCACTCTCTATGGTGTATAACAGGTCACTGGAAACAGGAGACTTACCAGAAAGTTGGAAGACAGCTAACGTGGTGCCAATATACAAAAAGGGTGACAGGCAAGAGGCACTGAATTACAGGCCAGTTTCCTTAACTTGTATACCATGCAAGGTGATGGAGAAGATCGTGAGGAAAAGGCTCGTAGAGCATCTGGAGGGAAATAACTTTGTTATTTACTGCTAGGTAACAGGGGCATTCAGGGTGAAAGAAACTTTGCCCATTTGTTTCTGCCTGGTGCGGGAATCTAACCCGCGTCACAGAATTACGAGTGCTGCGTGCTATCCACCAGGCTACCAGGCCCCTGTATGTGTGTGTGTGTGTGTGTGTGTGTAATTACCTAAGTGTGTGTGTAATTAGTAATAATTAAAATGTAATTAGTGAACTCACCTATTTGTACTCACCTATTTGTGCTTGCAGGATCGAGCATTGACTCTTGGATCCCGCCTTTCGAGCCATCGGTTGTTTACAGCAATGACTCCTGTCCCATTTCCCTATCATACCTAATTTTAAAAGTATGAATATAGTTTGCTTCCACAACCTGTTCTTTAAGTGCATTCCATTTACTGATGTTGAACGAACGCTGATGTTGTGTGGAGGGTGGTGTGGAGGGTGGTGTGGAGGGGAGTGTGTGGAGGGCGGTGTGGAGGGTGGTGTGGAGGGTGGTGTGGAGGGTGGTGTGGAGGGCAGTGTGGAGGGTGGTGTGGAGGGTGGTGTGGAGGGTGGTGTGGAGGGGAGTGTGTGGAGGGCGGTGTGGAGGGTGGTGTGGAGGGTGGTGTGGAGGGTGGTGTGGAGGGGAGTGTGGAGGGGAGTGTGGAGGGCAGTGTGGAGGGCAGTGTGGAGGGCAGTGTGGAGGGCAGTGTGGAGGGTGGTGTGGAGGGCAGTGTGTGGAGGGCGGTGTGGAGGGTGGTGTGGAGGGCAGTGTGTGGAGGGCGGTGTGGAGGGTGGTGTGGAGGGTGGTGTGGAGGGGAGTGTGGAGGGCAGTGTGGAGGGCAGTGTGGAGGGCAGTGTGGAGGGTGGTGTGGAGGGCAGTGTGTGGAGGGCGGTGTGGAGGGTGGTGTGGAGGGTGGTGTGGAGGGGAGTGTGGAGGGCAGTGTGGAGGGCAGTGTGGAGGGCAGTGTGGAGGGTGGTGTGGAGGGCAGTGTGTGGAGGGCGGTGTGGAGGGTGGTGTGGAGGGTGGTGTGGAGGGTGGTGTGGAGGGTGGTGTGGAGGGGAGTGTGGAGCGCAGTGTGGAGGGGAGTGTGGAGGGTGGTGTGGAGGTGGTGTGGAGGGCAGTGTGGAGGGCAGTGTGGAGGGCAGTGTGTGGAGGGCGGTGTGGAGGGTGGTGTGGAGGGGAGTGTGGAGGGCAGTGTGTGGAGGGCGGTGTGGAGGGTGGTGTGGAGGGGAGTGTGTGGAGGGCGGTGTGGAGGGTGGTGTGGAGGGCAGTGTGGAGGGCGGTGTGGAGGGTGGTGTGGAGGGCAGTGTGTGGATGGCGGTGTGGAGGGTGGTGTGGAGGGTGGTGTGGAGGGTGGTGTGTGGAGGGCGGTGTGGAGGGTGGTGTGGAGGGGAGTGTGTGGAGGGCGGTGTGGAGGGTGGTGTGGAGGGCAGTGTGGAGGGGAGTGTGTGGAGGGCGGTGTGGAGGGTGGTGTGGAGGGCAGTGTGGAGGGGAGTGTGTGGAGGGCGGTGTGGAGGGTGGTGTGGAGGGCAGTGTGTGGAGGGTGGTGTGGAGGGCAGTGTGTGGAGGGCGGTGTGGAGGGTGGTGTGGAGGGTGGTGTGGAGGGGAGTGTGGAGGGCAGTGTGTGGAGGGCGGTGTGGAGGGCGGTGTGGAGGGCGGTGTGGAGGGCGGTGTGGAGGGTGGTGTGGAGGGCAGTGTGGAGGGCAGTGTGGAGGGCAGTGTGTGGAGGGCAGTGTGGAGGGCAGTGTGTGGAGGGCAGTGTGTGGAGGGCAGTGTGTGGAGGGCAGTGTGTGGAGGGCAGTGTGTGGAGGGTGGTGTGGAGGGTGGTGTGGAGGGCGGTGTGGAGGGTGGTGTGGAGGGCGGTGTGGAGGGCGGTGTGGAGGGTGGTGTGGAGGGCAGTGTGGAGGGCAGTGTGGAGGGCAGTGTGGAGGGCAGTGTGTGGAGGGCAGTGTGTGGAGGGTGGTGTGGAGGGTGGTGTGGAGGGCAGTGTGGAGGGTGGTGTGGAGGGTGGTGTGGAGGGCAGTGTGGAGGGCAGTGTGGAGGGCAGTGTGTGGAGGGCGGTGTGGAGGGCAGTGTGTGGAGGGCGGTGTGGAGGGCGGTGTGGAGGGCAGTGTGGAGGGCAGTGTGGAGGGCAGTGTGGAGGGCAGTGTGGAGGGCAGTGTGGAGGGCAGTGTGTGGAGGGCGGTGTGGAGGGCAGTGTGTGGAGGGCGGTGTGGAGGGCAGTGTGTGGAGGGCGGTGTGGAGGGCAGTGTGTGGAGGGCGGTGTGGAGGGTGGTGTGGAGGGGAGTGTGGAGGGCAGTGTGTGGAGGGCGGTGTGGAGGGTGGTGTGGAGGGGAGTGTGTGGAGGGCGGTGTGGAGGGTGGTGTGGAGAGCAGTGTGGAGGGTGGTGTGGAGGGCAGTGTGTGGAGGGCAGTGTGGAGGGCAGTGTGGAGGGCGGTGTGGAGGGTGGTGTGGAGGGCAGTGTGTGGAGGGCAGTGTGGAGGGCAGTGTGGAGGGCAGTGTGGAGGGCAGTGTGTGGAGGGCAGTGTGTGGAGGGCAGTGTGTGGAGGGCAGTGTGTGGAGGGCGGTGTGGAGGGTGGTGTGGAGGGCAGTGTGTGGAGGGTGGTGTGGAGGGCAGTGTGGAGGGCAGTGTGGAGGGCAGTGTGGAGGGTGGTTGGAGGGCAGTGTGTGGAGGGTGGTGTGGAGGGCAGTGTGGAGAGTGATGTGGAGGGTGGTGTGGAGGGCAAAGTGAAAGGTAATGTGGATCTTAGTGTGTGTGGAAAGTAACGTGGAGGGGGGGGAGGCGGGAGGAGGAGCGTGGCGGGCAGCGGCCCTCCACACCGCTAGCTGCCCTCCACACCAGGCCGAGCAGCGGTGTGGAGGGTGGCAGCGGGCAGGGGGGGTGGGCAAGAGGGAGCTATCCGGCCGTGGCCGCCGACCTCCCACACTGCCCTACCGCGAAGACGGAGGAAGATCTAAATTGCAAATGGTTACCGGCGTGTTTTAAAGCCGTTCTCTCTTACAAATTATGACAAAATAGGCAGGGTTATATCATGCACTCCGAGGCCGGCCGCGCGGCTAGGCTACTTCGACCCTTGCGAGCCGGCCGCACTGGTGGCTAGAGTCGGCTGGCCGCGGGATAGAGGCTTGAGCCCCGCTGCCGTCCACTGAGCTATGTTTTATGTTCAGGCCACCCTGAGAAATTTAATTATCTGCTTGTAAATAAGGTAGAGGTGTCCGCACTCCGCCAAATATGGCTGCGCCACAGGCCGCTGCCCTGTGAAAATCTACATCTGTTCCACTGACCAACACGCTGAGTTGTTTTCTTTCGATCAGCGGCGCACGCAACCCCGATGGGGAGTCGGCCGGCGCGCAGAGCGATGGCCAAAACATCGGCCTTCGTGCACCGCGGCCAGAAATCTCCGCCATCTTGACAGTCTCACCTCGCGACCCCTGGTGGTGGCGGCGGCCACACCGCTGGCGAGGGATGTGTGTGTGTACCCTGACCACACTAACGCCACACCACTCAGGCCAGACCTGGCCTCCCCGTCACCACCACGTGAGAGGAGGCCAAGATAACACACACACACAGCTTGCTGGGCTCACAAGTTATCACTTTAAGCATCACTGAGCTGAGCTACAATTGCTTCAAGGAGCGACCGGGCCGAGGTGCAGGCACCAGTACCAACCAGGCACCAGTACCAACCAGGCACCAGTACCAACCAGGCACCAATACCAACCAGGCACCAGTACCAACCAGGCACCAGTACCAACCAGACACCAGTACCAACCAGGCACCAGTACCAACCAGACACCAGTACCAACCAGGCACCAGTACCAACCAGGCACCAGTACCAACCAGGCACCAGTACCAACCAGACACCAGTACCAACCAGACACCAGTACCAACCAGACACCAGTACCAACCAGGCACCAGTACCAACCAGGCACCAGTACCAACCAGGCACCAGTACCAACCAGGCACCAGTACCAACCAGACACCAGTACCAACCAGGCACCAGTACCAACCAGGCACCAGTACCAACCAGACACCAGTACCAACCAGACACCAGTACCAACCAGACACCAGTACCAACCAGACACCAGTGCCAACCAGGCACCAGTACCAACCAGGCACCAGTACCAACCAGACACCAGTACCAACCAGGCACCAGTACCAACCAAACACCAGTACCAACCAGACACCAGTACCAACCAGACACCAGTACCAACCAAACACCAGTACCAACCAGACACCAATACCAACCAGACACCAGTACCAACCAAACACCAGTACCAACCAGACACCAGTACCAACCAGACACCAGTACCATCCAGATACCAGTACCAACCAGGCACCAGTATAAGATAACATGTTAGCTTAGGGAAGGAGCAACAGAATATGACTACCCCAACAAACACAGGAATTAGCTTGGATTATTTAGATTTCGACTTAAGATAGCAGAGAGTAATGCTGGCTGGCTTACTGGCCGGCTGGCTGGCTGGCTGGCTGGTTGGCTGGCTGGCTGGCTGGCTGGCTGGCTGGCTGGCTGGCTGGCTGGCTGGCTGGCTGGCTGGCTGGCTGGCTGGTTGGCTGGCTGGCTGGCTGGCTGGCCGGCTGGCTTGCCAGCTGGCTCACCGGCTGAGATCATGGCGGGCATCTCCTGGACGCTGGTGCTGTTGGTCACCCTAAGGTACAACACCTGTTTTTTTTGTCATGTTTTAAATGGGCAGCTGAAGCAGGTGCTCACACGCCGTGACGAGGTGCTCAATACTGCTCTTTACTCCGTCCCGGGGCTCTGTGTGCTCCCAGAGGCGCCTGCTGGGACGGCACGGGGCTTGGGACGGCACGGGGCTTGGGACGGCATGGGGCTTGGGACGGATGCTTGGGACGGCACGGGGATTGGGACGGCACGGAGCTTGGGACGGGGGCTTGGGACGGGGGCTTGGGACGGGACGGGGGCTTGGGACGGCACGGGGCTTGGGACGGAGCTTGGGACGGGACGGGGGCTTGGGACGGGGGCTTGGGACGGGACGGGGGCTTGGGACGGCACGGGGCTTGGGACGGCACGGGGCTTGGGACGGGGGCTTGGGACGGGACGGGGGCTTGGGACGGCACGGGGCTTGGGACGGAGCTTGGGACGGGACGGGGGCTTGGGACGGGACGGAGGCTTGGGACGGAGCTTGGGACGGCACGGGGGCTTGGGACGGCACGGGGCTTGGGACGGAGCTTGGGACGGGACGGGGGGTTGGGACGGGAGCTTGGGACGGAGCTTGGGACGGGACGGGGGCTTGGGACGGGGGCTTGGGACGGCACGGGGCTTGGGACGGAGCTTGGGACGGGGCTTGGGACGGGGCTATGGGATGAGTGGAGGATGAATAACACAACCAAGCCTCTCAACTCGCTATCATTTCTGCTATCCTATCCTGCATGACAAGACATAAAGCCACACAGTTGTGCTATCTTATCGTGGCCAGTGCCCTTGTGTACACCTCTTGTTATCACGGGGGAGGCCGCAGGTGTGATAACTCTCACCTCACCTAACCAAGCAGACGTGATAACCTCAAGTTGCCATGTGATGTTATCTTGGATGATCAGGAGAGACTGTCTAGATGATCGCCCCTCTAGTATTGCACTAGTTGAACAGTGAACACGTGGAGTGATTCAGATGTTCATTCAGCTTGTGAACAGTGAACACGTGGATGAAGGAGAAAGTAGATAGTTGTACCAGACACAAGATCGGCAGGTAAGAAGAGACGGGGCCCAAGAGCCGGAGCTCAGTGTTCTCTACACACGCGATAAATTGGGTAGATGTTCCCACACCCACACACACGCGGGTACAAGACCTTGTGTGTGTGTGTGTGTGTGTGTGGTGTGTGTGTGTGTCTTCCAAACACACCTCCACGCCAGCCATGTCTTAAGAAAGTCTTAAGACAGTCTTAAAGGAGTCTTAAAGGAGTCTTAAGGCAGTCTTAAGGCAGTTCAGGCTTTCTCAAGACGACTCACTTTGTCTCAGTGATTTCTCTCTATTTCCACAGTTCCTGTCACTGCTTTACCAGTAGACTTGGTCTTATCTCAAGAAACAAACAAAACATTTCAGTATGTCTTAAAAGTGATGACAGTGTCTTTGGGTTGACCTCAGTGTGTGTAAATTGACCTCAGTGTGTGTAAATTGACCTCAGTGTGTGTAAACATTGACCTCAGAGTGTGTAAATTGACCTCAGTGTGTGTAAACATTGACCTCAGTGTGTAAACATTGACCTCAGTGTGTGTAAACATTGACCTCAGTGTGTGTAAATTGACCTCAGTGTGTAAACATTGACCTCAGTGTGTGTAAATTGACCTCAGTGTGTGTAAATTGACCTCAGTGTGTGTAAATTGACCTCAGTGTGTAAACATTGACCTCAGTGTGTGTAAACATTGACCTCAGTGTGTGTAAACATTGACCTCAGTGTGTAAACATTGACCTCAGTGTGTAAACATTGACCTCAGTGTACGCCAATGACCGCATGCTCCACAGTGTGTTGGACGCTCTCACAGTGTTTCGATTTGTTCCGTTTGTATCAGTGTACTTTAAAGAATCAGTGTATTTCGGAGACTGTCATTGTATGGTTCACTGCAATGCTCAGTGTAATAAGTCTCTCTCAGTTTGTGTCAGTCCAGAGTGCCTCTGTGGGGTCCAGAGTACCTCCGTTGGGGTCCAGAGTGCCTCCGTGGGGTCCAGAGTGCATCCGTTGGAGTCCAGAGTGCCTCTGTGGGGTCCAGAGTACCTCCGTTGGGGTCCAGAGTGCCTCCGTGGGGTCCAGAGTGCATCCGTTGGAGTCCAGAGTGCCTCCGTTGGGGTTCAGAGTGCCTCCGTTGGGTCCAGAGTGCCTCCGTTGGGGTCCAGAGTGCCTCCGTTGGGGTTCAGAGTGCCTCCGTTGGGGTCCAGAGTGCCTCCGTGGGGTCCAGAGTGCCTCCGTGGGGTCCAGAGTACCTCCGTTGGGGTTCAGAGTGCCTCCGTGGGGTCCAGAGTGCCTCCGTTGGGGTCCAGAGTGCCTCCGTTGGGGTCCAGAGTGCCTCCGTGGGGTTCAGAGTGCCTCCGTTGGGGTCCAGAGTGCCTCCGTTGGGGTCCAGAGTGCCTCCGTTGGGGTCCAGAGTGCCTCCGTGGGGTCCAGAGTGCCTCCGTGGGGTCCAGAGTACCTCCGTTGGGGTTCAGAGTGCCTCCGTGGGGTCCAGAGTGCCTCCGTGGGGTCCAGAGTACCTCCGTTGGGGTTCAGAGTGCCTCCGTGGGGTCCAGAGTGCCTCCGTTGGGGTCCAGAGTGCCTCCGTTGGGGTCCAGAGTGCCTCCGTGGGGTTCAGAGTGCCTCCGTTGGGGTCCAGAGTGCCTCCGTTGGGGTCCAGAGTGCCTCCGTTGGGGTCCAGAGTGCCTCCGTGGGGTCCAGAGTGCCACCGTGGGGTACAGAGTGCCTCCGTGAGGTCCAGAGTGCCCCCGTGGGGTCCAGAGTGCCTCCGTGGGGTCCAGGGTGCCTCCGTGGGGTCTAGGGTGCCTCCGTGGGGTTCAGAGTGCCACTGTGGGGTCCAGAGTGTCTCCGTGGGGTCCAGAGTGCCTCTGTGGGGTCCAGAGTGCCTCCTGTTGGCACCTCAGTACCAGGGGGCAGAACCCATGTCCACACGTCTCTATCTCCGCCCTGGGCATGAGCCGGCCCCACACACCTGGTCATGTGAGGTAGTCTCAGCTACCTCCATGTGAGGTAGTCTCAGCTACCTCCATGTGAGGTAGTCTCACCTACCTCCATGTGAGGTAGTCTCAGCTACCTCCATGTGAGGTAGTCTCAGCTACCTCCATGTGAGGTAGTCTCAGCTACCTCCAAGTGAGGTAGTCTCAGGTGCCTCCATGTGAGGTAATCTCAGCTACCTCCAAGTGAGGTAGTCTCAGGTGCCTCCATGTGAGGTAGTCTCAGGTACCTCCATGTGAGGTAATACGCTCCTCCGCCCTCTCCTCCTGCTACGTGTTCATCCACCTATTCATGCTGAACAGTTCTGCGAGGCAAGAACTTTTTGTCTGTTTCCCTTTTCTTTGTTCTGGAAGGCTCAGCGAATGTTTGGTAGTTTTGCACACGTCGCTGATGGTATCTGGTCCACGTGTGCCATCAGTGATGAGCTGTGGTTTATCTTTACCATCATAAAGCTTCTCTTTTCAGGAATTTATCATCCAATAATTTTGTTGTTGTTCTATTGGCCTCTTCCGTCCTCATCTCAACTCCCGCCACCTTGCATGTGCTTGTAATGGCATCAAGCAGCCATGTGTTGGGTGGCCGAGGTCCACCTGAAGCACTTTCTAATCCTGTTCTCTTCTGATTGGTCTGATCGTGTTTGCATCATCAACGAACACTGACATGGAGGCTTCAACCTCATTGGGGGATCAGTATACCGAGATCAGTATCTTATTGATGCTGAGGCCAGGGGTAAGATGATCCGTGAGGTGTACTGAGCCATGTTGTATACTGAGCCCTGTAGTTGTTCCACTGGTGACTTGCTTCAAGCACCATCTCTTCATCTACACTGTTGCCGTCCTCTCAACTGGATCTACATTCTTCCAGGTATTTCACCTTGTCAGTCAAGTTTGTGTGTGTGTGGGTGGTGTGTGGGTGGTGTGTGGGTGGTGTGTGTGGTGGGTGGTGTGTGGTGGGTGGTGTGTGGTGGTGGTGTGTGGTGGGTGGTGTGTGGTGGGTGGTGTGTGGGTGGTGTGTGGGTGGTGTGTGTGGTGGGTGGTGTGTGGTGGGTGGTGTGTGGTGGTGGTGTGTGGTGGGTGGTGTGTGGTGGGTGGTGTGTGGTGGGTGGTGTGTGGTGGGTGGTGTGTGGTGGGTGGTGTGTGGTGGTGGTGTGTGGTGGTGGTGTGTGGTGGGTGGTGTGTGGTGGGTGGTGTGTGGGGGTGGTGTGTGGGGGATGGTGTGTGGGTGGTGTGTGGTGGGTGGTGTGTGGTGGGTGGTGTGTGGTGGGTGGTGTGTGGTGGGTGGTGTGTGGTGGGTGGTGTGTGGTGGTGGTGTGTGGTGGGTGGTGGGTGGTGTGTGGGGGTGGTGTGTGGTGGGTGGTGTGTGGGGATGGTGTGTGGGTGGTGTGTGGTGGGTGGTGTGTGGTGGGTGGTGTGTGGTGGGTGGTGTGTGGTGGGTGGTGTGTGGTGGTGGTGTGTGGGGGTGGTGTGTGGTGGGTGGTGTGTGGTGGGTGGTGTGTGGGGGATGGTGTGTGGTGAGTGGTGAGTGGTGTGTGGTGGGTGGTGTGTGGTGTGTGGTGGGTGGTGTGTGGGGGTGGTGTGTGGGGGATGGTGTGTGGGTGGTGTGTGGTGGGTGGTGTGTGGTGGGTGGTGTGTGGTGGGTGGTGTGTGGTGGGTGGTGTGTGGGGGTGGTGTGTGGTGGGTGGTGTGTGGTGGGTGGTGTGTGGTGGATGGTGTGTGGGTGGTGTGTGGTGGGTGGTGTGTGGGGGTGGTGTGTGGTGTGTGGGGGGTGGTGTGTGGGTGGTGGTGTGTGGGGGTGGTGTGTGGGGGATGGTGTGTGGGTGGTGTGTGGTGGGTGGTGTGTGGTGGGTGGTGTGTGGTGGGTGGTGTGTGGTGGGTGGTGTGTGGGGGTGGTGTGTGGTGGGTGGTGTGTGGTGGATGGTGTGTGGGTGGTGTGTGGTGGGTGGTGTGTGGGGGTGGTGTGTGGTGGGTGGTGTGTGGGGGTGGTGTGTGGTGGGTGGTGTGTGGTGGGTGGTGTGTGGTGGGTGGTGTGTGGGGGGTGGTGTGTGGGGGGTGGTGTGTGGGTGGTGGTGTGTGGGTGGTGTGTGTGTGGGGGTGGTGTGTGGGTGGTGTGTGTGTGGGGGTGGTGTGTGTGGGTGGTGTGTGGGTGGTGTGTGGGTGGTGTGTGTGGGGTGGTGGTGTGTGGGTGGTGTGTGGGTGGTGTGTGGCTGGTGTGTTTGGGGTGGTGGTGTGTGGGTGGTGTGTGGGGGGGGGGGGGTGTGTGGGTGGTGTGTGGGGGGGGGGGGGTGTGTGGGTGGTGTGTGGGGGGTGGTGTGTGGGGGGTGGTGTGTGGGGGGTGGGGGGTGGTGTGTGGGGGGTGGTGTGTGGGGGGTGGGGGGTGGTGTGTGGGGGGTGGTGTGTGGGGGGTGGTGTGTGGGTGGTGTGTGGGTGGTGTGTGTGGCTGGTGTTTTAAACTTTGTCGAAGGCTTTTTGAGAGTCCAAAAGATGCAGTCAACATATCCTCATATTTGTTTGTGAAAACAATTTCAGAACAATACCACCACCTGGCCACCACCACCACACAACCACCACCTGGCCACCACCACCACACCACACAACCACCACCTGGCCACCACCACCACACAACCACCACCTGGCCACCACCACCACACAACCACCACCACCATCAGTTATGACCAACACCTGTTAAGGGCCTGGCTCAATATTCTCAGCATAAACCGGTGATCTTCAGAGTTCTGTATCTCTCTGTTGCGTGTCCGACCAGCAGCCTCTCCCAGTTAGTCTAGTTCCTTTATTATGCACCCCATACCCATCTTGTGGGCGGTAGTGGAAAGGGTTACAGAGGCACATAATGGGCTCAGGGACTGAACCCCACAATTCATTTAGCTAAGCAAGTTACAATCTTGATGAGCTAGTTACAAAATTCAGTATAAGTCGTCACATCAACAATGGGTTCGAGATCGACCACAAGTACAGGTTCTAAATTAAGCAACTGACATATGTGGAGAGCTAGTGTCACAATTGATATGTTTGTCCTGCACACCCCCCCCCCCCATTCAGTGGGCAGCGGTGGATAGGTTACAATCACTCTTAGTTACTACCTACAGTTAGCAAACTGGGAATATTTGGCTAAAATTTCAGGTAGCAGATCATTTTGAATGAAATATTTACACATCGCTGGAACATTGGTTATAGAATTGTCTCTGAATTCACGTATCTTTTCACACTCCATCACATAGAGACGGCGGACCAGAATGAACAAAACACATCTAGAGAAAGTTCAAAACCATTCGATATGGCTCAGGAAAAGCAGCTATGACGAAAACTTTGGAAACCGAACGTCTCCACCCTGGAGGACGAGTGAAACGAGACATGATACAGACATGAGAGATTCTAAAAGGGAATTATAACCAGGTGGATAAAGAAGCAGTGTTCAGAGTGAACATAAGAACGAGGGGATCACACACAGCTGGACACACACATGTCACCGAGATGTCAGGAACAACTGAAGTCTAAGATACACACTTGAGATATAAACTGAATTTGTAGAGAATGATTTCAATGAAAATTTAATCCACAGTTTTAAAGGACATGAACAAAAAGAAGATAGATGGACTAAACGCGAAGCTGCAAACAGCTGATGCTTGAGCCTAGGTGAGTACATCTAGGTGAGTACATCTAGGTGAGTACATCTAGGTGAGTACATCTAGATGAGTACATCTAGGTGAGTACATCTAGGTGAGTACACCCAGGTGAGTACACCCAGGTGAGTACATCTAGGTGAGTACACCCAGGTGAGTATACCCAGGTGAGTACATCTAGGTGAGTACACCCAGGTGAGTACATCTAGGTGAGTACATCTAGGTGAGTACATCTAGGTGAGTACATCCAGGTGAGTACATCCAGGTGAGTACATCCAGGTGAGTACACCCAGGTGAGTACACCCAGGTGAGTACACCCAGGTGAGTACACCCAGGTGAGTACACCCAGGTGAGTACACCGCCCCGGGTCACCCCTGAGTAACCTTGGAGTGACCATGTAGGTGCACCACAATGTCAGCGGAGAGTGACTGTCACCAGCACATAATGGTGTCACTCACCACCACCTGTCCCACCCACACACCTGGGGCCACCTGTCTCACCCACACACCTGGGGCCACCTGTCCCACCCACACACCTGGGGCCACCTGTCCCACCCACACACCTGGGGCCACCTGTCCCACCCACACACCTGGGGCCACCTGTCCCACCCACACACCTGGGGCCACCTGTCTCACCCACACACACCTGGGGCCACCTGTCCCACCCACACACCTGGGGCCACCTGTCTCACCCACACACACCTGGGGCCACCTGTCCCACCCACACACCTGGGGCCACCTGTCTCACCCACACACCTGGGGCCACCTGTCCCACCCACACACCTGGGGCCACCTGTCCCACCCACACACCTGGGGCCACCTGTCCCACCCACACACCTGGGGCCACCTGTCCCACCCACACACCTGGGGCCACCTGTCTCACCCACACACACCTGGGGCCACCTGTCCCACCCACACACCTGGGGCCACCTGTCTCACCCACACACCTGGGGCCACCTGTCCCACCCACACACCTGGGGCCACCTGTCCCACCCACACACCTGGGGCCACCTGTCCCACCCACACACCTGGGGCCACCTGTCCCACCCACACACCTGGGGCCACCTGTCCCACCCACACACCTGGGGCCACCCGTCCCACCCACACACCTGGGGCCACCCGTCCCACCCACACACCTGGGGCCACCCGTCCCACCCACACACCTGGGGCCACCTGTCCCACCCACACACATGGGGGCCACCTGTCCCACCCACACACCTGGGGCCACCTGTCCCACCCACACACCTGGGGTCACCTGTCCCACCCACACACCTGGGGCCACCTGTCCTACCCACACACCTTGGGCCACCTGTCCCACCCATACACCTGGGGCCACTGGCTACAAACGGGGGCCCCATACTAGGGACCACAGGCTACACCCGTGGCCCCACACTAGGGGACCACTGGCTACACCCGTGGCCCCACACTAGGGGACCACTGGCTACACCCGGGGCCCCACACTAGGGACCACTGGCTACACCCGGGGCCCCACACTAGGGGACCACTGGCTACACCCGGGGCCCCACACTAGGGGACCACTGGCTACACCCGGGGCCCCACACTAGGGACCACTGGCTACACCCGGGGCCCCACACTAGGGACCACTGGCTACACCCGGGGCCCCACACTAGGGGACCACTGGCTACACCCGGGGCCCCACACTAGGGGACCACTGGCTACACCCGTGGCCCCACACTAGGGGGACCACTGGCTACACCCGTGGCCCCACACTAGGGGACCACTGGCTACACCCGTGGCCCCACACTGGGGACCACTGGCTACACCCGTGGCCCCACACTAGGGACCACTGGCTACACCCGGGGCCCCACACTAGGGGACCACTGGCTACACCCGGGGCCCCAAACTAGGGGACCACTGGCTACACCCGGGGCCCCAAACTAGGGGACCACTGGCTACACCCGGGGCCCCACACTAGGGGACCACTGGCTACACCCGGGGCCCCACACTGGGGACCACTGGCTACACCCGGGGCCCCACACTAGGGACCACTGGCTACACCCGGGGCCCCACACTAGGGTACCACTGGCTACACCCGGGGCCCCACACTAGGGACCACTGGCTACACCCGGGGCCCCACACTAGGGGACCACTGGCTACACCCGGGGCCCCACACTAGGGGACCACTGGCTACACCCGGGGCCCCACACTAGGGGACCACTGGCTACACCCGGGGCCCCACACTAGGGACCACTGGCTACACCCGGGGCCCCACACTAGGGGACCACTGGCTACACCCGGGGCCCCACACTAGGGGACCACTGGCTACACCCGGGGCCCCACACTGGGGACCACTGGCTACACCCGGGGCCCCCACACTAGGGGACCACTGGCTACACCCGGGGCCCCACACTAGGGGACCACTGGCTACTGGACGCGTGGTGTGGTGGCCATGAATGACCAAAAGCATCAGCTGCCAGCTGGCCAGGGCCGTGTACAACCTTGCAATCATTTATTACATCCCAAGTACAGAGCGTCACACCAGCGGTGGGCTGTTACATCCTAAGTAACCAGGATTATCCTGGTGCTTCCTCACAGATATGACAAGAGAAGGGAGCTTCAGCTCGGGGTGTGGGGAGAGGAATGGGGATCCCTTCGGCCTCCAGTTCGATTCCCAACAGTATTATAAATGAATTTTTCCATTGCCCATTTACTCTTACCCATTGCCCCAGGCACTGGACTCTCCGCCCCAACCTACCCCGGACTCACTTCCTGCCATTGTACTTCACTTTTACCCCAAAATTGCCCATACACCAGTGAATGAGACCCACAGTTCCTTAAGCCAACAGTCTAGACACTGACAAACACCCACACCAAGATATCACCTGCAGTAGACACACCGAGGGGAACTCAGAGCAGCATATTACACAATGAACCCCTCTACCAGCGGCGAGTCTCTAAGAGCGGTCTGCTGCCCGTCTATCGGTAGCCTTTCTTAGCAGGAAGAGTTTATGTCAGGGTCTCTCATGTGTGACAGACCTTATGCCGAAATTATATGCTGTATCACATGTCATAAGTGTAGCTACATGTGGCACTGCAGGAATTTCATGCAAGAGATGCAAGAGTTGCAAGCACTTCTGCAACACCAGGCGCCAGTTTGCCTTTGAATACTGTGATGAACCATGATAGCAGCTTAGGACCTACAGTAGTCTGGCAAGCGTGTAGCTTCTCTCCAAGACGGGGCAAGACGCCAGGGAACACTCTCAGGGCCAGGCCAGTCGAAGAGGAAGGGTGTAGTAGTGGTCAAGTCAGAGCTCTATTAGTTCAATCCTTATCGCCCTATTCCCAAGTTAAGACTCATCACGCTACAATAGTTCCCGGTACTTCAGAATCAGCCATCATACTACTCCGGCATACAGAAAGGGAGAGTAGGGAGAATATAATATAAGGAGCCCCAGCCAGCCCAGGTTGTGGTGGCGGGGCTGCTGCCTCCGTCCACCTCACCCTCAGACCCCAGCCACCACAACCCGCGGCCAGCCACCGCTCCCCCGTCAGTGGGCTGCCCTTGACACGCGCCTGACACGTGTCAAGGGCAGGCCACTGCCCTCACCACGTGCCTGTGTGTATGTATATATTTGTCTGCTGCAACTTTACTATGACCGTAAGTACATGAACTGACACCGAGCTATTGTTGAGATGTTGTTGTTGTTGCTGTGTGCACGGAGCCCAGTGTTCCGTGGACTCGTAATACTTCGCCACACTTATTTTCCGGTGATTCCGTGTACTCACCTAGTTGTGCTTGCGGTGGTTGAGCTTCGGTTCTTTGGTCCCGCTTCTCAACTGTCAATCAACTGATGTATTGATTCCTGAGCCTATTGGGCTCTATCAAATCTACATTTGAAACTGTGTATGGAGTCAGCCTCCACCACATCACTGCCCTATACATTCCATCTGTTAACTACTCTGACACTGAAAAAAATAAATTTAATGTCTCTGTGGCTCATTTGGGTTTCCACCTGTGTTCCCTTGTTCCTGTTCCACTCGTGTTAAATAGTTTGCATTTACCCATCCTGTCAATTCCCTTGAGAATTTTGTAGGTGATTATCATGTCTTCCCTTACTCTTCTGCCTTTCAGGGACGTGAGGTTTAGCTCCCGTAGCTTTTCCTCGTTGCTCATACCTCTCAGTTCTGGGACTAGTCTGGGACAACAAATCAGTATTGATCGCCGTGTTTTATTGTAAAACTCACCCTCTTACTGAGCCTATCATAAAGAAGTATAAGACTTCAAGCCTAAGGTTTAACCTTAGCCGCTTCTCTTGTGCCCTTTCTTTGACAGTACAGGACGGAGTGGTATTCCCCAAGTATGTCTCATATATTGAAAGTGAATATCAAGCCAAGTCTAGCTGGTTCATCATTACTAATTTGGGTCCAATAACATGTTGAGTATCATACCCAACATGTCACTGAACACAAATTAGTGAGAGGTAATGATGGACCAGCCTGACGTGGCCCGATAGTCACTTTAAATGCAGGCGATGAGTCACAATAACGTGGCTAAAATAAGTTGGCCAGACCACACACTGGAAGGTGAAGGGACGACGACGTTTCGGTCTGTCCTGGACCATTCTCAAGTCGATTGAGAATGGTCCAGGACGGACCGAAACGTCGTCGTCCCTTTACCTTCTACTGTGTGGTCTGGTCAATTCACTTTAAATGTGCGGGACATAAGAGGAGTCATCAAAGCACTTAAGCGGTAGAACCAGATGGACTCTCACACATGTTAATATTAAGAGCAGGAGTGGAAGCCGTGCTCTGACCCCTTACAATGACTCATGGTTATCTTGAGGTTATCTTGAGATGATTTCGGGGCTTTTTAGTGTCCCCGCGGCCCGGTCCTCGACCAGGCCTCCACCCCCAGGAAGCAGCCCGTGACAGCTGACTAACTCCCAGGTACCTATTTAAAACCTATGTACTCATGGTGGCGACACTGGCAACACAACTCTCAGAGAGTTAAAACACAACTTCTCTTGTCTACATCTTCGACAGGGAAACAGACAACAGGTACTCAACTACCGGCCGGAGTCCATCACCTGCATACCTTACAAGATGATGACAAGGACCTATCTAGGAGCTAGGACAACAGCCGGAGACAAGGACCTAGCTAGGCGCTAGGACAACAGCCGGAGACAAGGACCTAGCTAGGAGCTAGGACAACAGCCGGAGACAAGGACCTAGCTAGGAGCTAGGACAACAGCCGGAGACAAGGACCTAGCTAGGAGCTAGGACAACAGCCGGAGACAAGGACCTAGCTAGGAGCTAGGACAACAGCCGGAGACAAGGACCTAGCTAGGAGCTAGGACAACAGCCGGAGACAAGGACCTAGCTAGGCGCTAGGACAACAGCCGGAGACAAGGACCTAGCTAGGAGCTAGGACAACAGCCGGAGACAAGGACCTAGCTAGGAGCTAGGACAACAGCCGGATACAAGGACCTAGCTAGGAGCTAGGACAACAGCCGGAGACAAGGACAAGCAAGGAGCTAGGACAACAGCCGGATACAAGGACAAGCTAGGAGCTACGACAACAGCCGGATACAAGGACCTAGCTAGGAGCTAGGACAACAGCCGGAGACAAGGACCTAGCTAGGAGCTAGGACAACAGCCGGATACAAGGACCTAGCTAGGAGCTAGGACAACAGCCGGAGACAAGGACCTAGCTAGGAGCTAGGACCACAGCCGGATACAAGGACCTAGCTAGGAGCTAGGACAACAGCCGGAGACAAGGACCTAGCTAGGAGCTAGGACAACAGCCGGATACAAGGACCTAGCTAGGAGCTAGGACAACAGCCGGAGACAAGGACCTAGCTAGGAGCTAGGACAACAGCCGGAGACAAGGACCTAGCTAGGAGCTAGGACAACAGCCGGAGACAAGGACTTAGCTAGGAGCTAGGACAACAGCCAGAGACAAGGACCTAGCTAGGAGCTAGGACAACAGCCGGAGACAAGGACCTAGCTAGGAGCTAGGACAACAGCCGGATACAAGGACCTAGCTAGGAGCTAGGACAACAGCCGGAGACAAGGACCAAGCTAGGAGCTAAGACAACAGCCGGAGACAAGGACCTAGCTAGGAGCTAGGACAACAGCTGGAGACAAGGACCTAGCTAGGAGCTAGGACAACAGCCGGAGACAAGGACCTAGCTAGGAGCTAAGACAACAGCCGGAGACAAGGACCTAGCTAGGAGCTAAGACAACAGCCGGAGACAAGGACCTAGCTAGGAGCTAAGACAACAGCCGGAGACAAGGACCTAGCTAGGAGCTAAGACAACAGCCGGAGACAAGGACCTAGCTAGGAGCTAAGACAACAGCCGGAGACAAGGACCTAGCTAGGAGCTAGGACAACAGCCGGAGACAAGGACCTAGCTAGGAGCTAGGACAACAGCTGGAGACAAGGACCTAGCTAGGAGCTAGGACAACAGCCGGAGACAAGGACCTAGCTAGGAGCTAGGACAACAGCTGGAGACAAGGACCTAGCAAGGAGCTAGGACAACAGCCGGAGACAAGGACCTAGCTAGGAGCTAAGACAACAGCTGGAGACAAGGACCTAGCTAGGAGCTAGGACAACAGCCGGAGACAAGGACCTAGCTAGGAGCTAGGACAACAGCCGGAGACAAGGACCTAGCTAGGAGCTAGGACAACAGCCGGAGACAAGGACCTAGCTAGGAGCTAGGACAACAGCCGGAGACAAGGACCTAGCTAGGAGCTAGGACAACAGCCGGAGACAAGGGCCTAGCTAGGAGCTAGGACAACAGCTGGAGACAAGGACCCTTGTATAACAGGCACAGCCTCACAGATGACAAGTCCGGCCTCACACACTTGGAAGAGCTCCATGGTCCGTCCAGAAGACAGAAGGGTGGGCGTATTGTTTGTATATTTTTAGGCTGTCAGCAAACCTTCCAGCCCGTGCATGACAGGAGGCGGCGCCTGTGAACATAGATGGAGGCAGAGAAGAGGGGTTATGGTAGGTCGGAGAGGCGAGAGATGGGTGGTGGGAGTGTGGCGAGAGGAAAGAAGAGGGGGGGGGGGGGGGGGGGGTCGGGGGGGGGGGGGGGGTCGGGGGGGGGGCGGGGGGGGGGGGGGGGTCGGGGGTGGAGGGAGGGACTGGTGGGAGGGGTGGGGGGGGGAGGGGATTGCGTGTGTGCCAACGCGGAAAATTGATTTTACACTTGAGCCGAGATGATATCACAGGCAATGGATGACATTACACAGGACCCCAGCGGCACTGTTAAGTGTTTGGTCATTGCTACACTACACTCACCTTCACCAGTGCTGTAGTGAGTTACACGCTACTCTCACTTTCACCAGTGCTGTAGTGAGTTACAACACGCTACTCTCACCTTTACCAGATGTGAGGGGGAAACCCACAACCAGCAACCCAGTAACACCAGAGGGGAGGGCAACTCCACCACCCTCCCTGCATAGAATCCCCCCTACCCCAATCCCTCCTTTCCCCTGCTCAAATGCTCAGCCAACCCTCCCTTCCCCCACACCCCATTCCCACCCTGCTACACCTCCCCTACTCCCACCATGTTCCCCTCCCCCCCCTTTCCCTCCCTGTCCCCCCTCTCCCTTCGTCCCATACCCTCCCTGTTCCCGCTTCACTTGACCCCCCCCCCACACCCCAGTATCCTCTGAGACCCTGCTATCCACCTCACAAATCCTCACACTTATGGAACAGCTTCCTCTATCAGCAGAACGCTCACAAAGAAGGGGACATGAGAAGGAACAGAAGAAAGTGAGTTTCAAGGCAATGTACACTAACATAGATGGGATTACAAATAAAACAAATGAACTTGGAGAATGGGTACTAGAAGAAAACCCAGACATGATAGCACTCACAGAAACAAAGCTAACGAAAACCTTAACAAATTCAGTGTTTCCACAGGACTACTGTGTTGTGAGGAAAAAGAGAGAAAGAAAAGGAGGTGGTGGTGTAGCTCTGCTGGTAAGAAAAGGCTGGAGTTTTGAGAAGATGGTCATTCAGGGCTGTGAAGGTTTCAGTGACTACATAATAGGTACCATAGCAATTGGAGGACAAAAACCTATAGTCGTAGTCATATAACCCACCACCAAATGACAGAAGATCCAGACAGGAATATGATAGAAACAACATGGCCACCATCTTATCTTGAGGTTATATTGAGATGATTTCGGGGCTTAGTGTCCCAGCGGTCCGGTCCTCGACCAGGCCTCCACCCCCAGGAAGCAGCCCGTGACAGCTGACTAACTCCCAGGTACCTATTTACTGCTAGGTAACAGAGGCATCAGGGTGAAAGAAAATCTGCCCATTGTTTCTCGCAGGCGCCCGGGATCGAACTAGGGACCACAGGATCACGCGTCCAATGTTCTGTCCGCTCAGCCACCGGCCACCATTAACATAATAGAGAGAGCAGCTACTGTCGCTAGCAGGAATGGATCTGGACTCCTAATCATGGGAGACTTCGACCACAGGAAGATAGATTGGAAGAACAGAAACTCACATGGAGGATCAGACACATGAAGAGCTAAGCTGCTGGACGTGGCAACAAGAAACTTTCTAAGCCAACACATGAAGGGACCGACAAGAATGAGAGGGGAAGATGAACCAGCCATCCCTGATCTGATATTTACCCTGAATGAGTGGGATATAAGGGAAGTTAAGATGCAAGCACCCTTGGGAATGAGTGATCACAGTGTATTGAGCTTTGCGTACCTGGAAGAGCTAGGAATTATCTCCCCCAAAAAAAGAACTAGGAACCAAAAGGCTCGCATACCGAAAGGGAAATTATGAGGAGATGAGAAGTTTCCTAAGGGATATACCATGGGCCACAGACCTCAGAGATAAGTCTGTCCAAGACATGATGGACTATGTCACCCAAAAGTGTCAGGAGGCAGTAAACAGGTTCATCCCGGCCCGAAAGGAAAAATCTGAAAAGGAAAATAAGAATCCATGGTTTAACAGGGCATTATGAAAGCAAAGGAACTGAACAAAAGGGCGTGGAGCAACTTCTGAAATAACAGATCACCAGAAAACAGAGAGAGATACCAGAGAACCAGGAATGAGTATGTTAGTGTGAGAAAAGAAAGAGAAAAATTATGAAAATGATATAGCAAGCAAAGCCAAGATGGAACCAAAGCTACTCCACAGTCACATCAGGAGGAAAACAACAGTGAAAGAATAGGTAGTGAAACTTAGAACGGGTGAGGACAGGTATACAGAGAATAACAAAGAGCTGTATGAAGAACTCAACAAGAGGTTCCAGGAGGTCTTCACAATGGAACGAGGTGAAGTCACTGTGCTAGGAGAGGTGCCGTAAACCAGGCGGCCTTGGAAGGGTTCGAAATTACAAGAAAAGAGGTCAAGAAACACCTGTTGGATCTGGATGTGAGAAAGGCTGTTGGTCCAGACGGAATCTCGCCATGGGTATTGAAAGAGTGTGCAGAGGCACTTTGCTTGCCACTCTCGATAGTGTATAGTAAGTCACTGGAAACGGGAGACCTACCAGAGATATGGAAGACGGCTAATGTAGTACCAATATACAAAAAGGGTGACAGACAAGAGGCACTGAACTACAGGCCAGTGTCCTTGACTTGTATACCATGCAAGGTGATGGAGAAGATTGTGAGAAAAAACCTGGTAACACATCTGGAGAGAAGGGTCTTCGTGACAAACCATCAACATGGGTTCAGGGAGGGTAAATCTTGCCTTACTGGCTTGATAGAATTCTACAACCAGGTGAAAAAGATTAAGCAAGAAACAGAAGGCTGGGCGGACTGCATTTTCTTGGACTGTCGGAAAGCATTTGACACCGTACCCCATTAGAGGCTGGTACATAAGCTGGAGAGACAGGCAGGAGAAACTGGTAAGGTGCTGCAGTGGATAAGGGAGTACCTAAGCAATAGGAAGCAGAGAGTTACGGTGAGGGGTGAGACCTCAGATTGGCGTGAAGTCAACAGTGGAGTCCCACAGGGATCTGTATAGAAAATAACCAAAATAGATTGGTTAGAAAGGCGGGGTCCAAGAGCTAATAGCTGTATTCTGCAGACAAAAAATGGTAAAAAACCAAATGGTAAATACAGGTGAGTTCTCACACCAGAGAGAAAGATCTCAGCGAGTCAGTATTCCCGGAACGAACTAATTACCACAGGTGTGATAATTACCACAGGTGTGATAATTACCACAGGTGTCATAATTACCACAGGTGTCATAATTACCACAGGTATCATAATTACCACAGGTGTGATAATTACCACAAGTGTGATAATTACCACAAGTTTGATAATTACCACAGGTGTGATAATTACCACAAGTGTGATAATTACCACAAGTGTGATAATTACCACAGGTGTGATAATTACCACAGGTGTGATAATTACCACAGGTGTGATAATTACCACAGGTGTGATAATTACCACAGGTGTAATAATTACCACAGGTGTGATAATTACCACAAGTGTGATAATTACCAGAGGTGTGATAATTACCACAGGTGTGATAATTACCACAGGTGTGATAATTACCACAGGTGTCATAATTACCAGAGGTGTGATAATTACCACAGGTGTGATAATTACCACAGGTGTGATAATTACCACAGGTGTGATAATTACCACAGGTGTGATAATTACCACAGGTGTGATAATTACCACAGGTGTAATAATTACCACAGGTGTGATAATTACCATAAGTGTGATAATTACCACAGGTGTGATAATTACCACAGGTGTAATAATTACCACAGGTGTGATAATTACCACAAGTGTGATAATTACCACAGGTGTGATAATTACCACAGGTGTGATAATCACCACAGATGTGATAATTACCACAGGTGTCATAATTACCACAGGTGTCATAATTACCACAGGTGTCATAATTACCACAGGTGTCATAGTTACCACAGGTGTGATAGTTACCACAGATGTGATAAGGTGAAGGTTTTGTTTACTGTTTTCTCGAGACCGAAGGAAAAGGGAATTATCGGGGGAAAACCATTACGACTATATAGCACTGGGAAGGAGTCAGGATAAAGATTTGGGATGGGACGGGGAAAAGGAATGGTCCCCAAGCACTGGGACGGTCGGGGATTGAACGCCGACCTTCATGAAGCGAGACCGTCGCTCTACCGTCCAGCCCAAGTGGACTGAAGAGAAGCGCCGCGAAGTTTGGGGAAGGAAAAGACAATTTTGGAATGCTCATTAGAAAAAAAACACTTTTCTACAAATAATTTCAAATAGTGATCCTCTGGCGTGGTGGGTTGACTTATACAATGAACGACTACACGGTAGAGGAGAAAAACGGGAGAGGAGAAAAACGGTAGAGGAGAAAAACGGGAGAGGAGAAAAACGGTAGAGGAGAAAAACGGGAGAGGAGAAAATACGGGAGAGGAGAAAATACGGGAGAGGAGAAAATACGGGTGAGGAGAAAAACGGGAGAGGAGAAAAACGGTAGAGGAGAAAAACGGGAGAGGAGAAAATACGGGAGAGGAGAAAATACGGGAGAGGAGAAAATACGGGAGAGGAGAAAATACGGGTGAGGAGAAAAACGGGAGAGGAGAAAAACGGGAGAGGAGAAAAACGGGAGAGGAGAAAAACGGGAGAGGAGAAAAACGGGAGAGGAGAAAAACGGGAGAGGAGAAAAACGGGAGAGGAGAAAAACGGGAGAGGAGAAAAACGGTAGAGGAGAAAACATCTGGCCAGAATGCCAGGGTTCTCTCGACGTGACTGACTGCAGGGTTCAAGCAAGGGCGGAAGATGGCACCCCCGGACGACCAGCCAGGCATGCTGGTTCAGGTGTGTGGTGTTGACGTGACACACACGGCAGTGTTCGTGACGGCTACACCTGTATCCTGGGGCCAGGTATGGCTTTACCTCGGGGTCTATAGTCAGGTGTGGCAGAGGATAACTGCCTGATGATATGATATGGTTCACATGGCCTAACTTGGATGATAAATGTTATTGTGAGCTGCCGGATAGGGACGAGGACCCCGGCATGCAGTGGTGGCGAGGCGGGGGTGTGGTAGTGTGGACCACGGGGACCACAGTGGTGGCGAGGCGGGGGTGTGGTAGTGTGGACCACGGGGACCACAGTGGTGGCCTCCTATTGGAGGCCACCTCCAATAGGAGGCCAGTTGCCTCCAATAGGAGGCCACCAATATTGGACCTCCTATTCGTACGCGAGTGAAGGTTCATACACTGAGCATGACAAAGAAATTAGTGAAATCCTAAAAAAAGCAGTATGAGGACATGTTTAACACTCCGATACACAGCATGAAAGTGGAAGATCTGGACAACTTCTTTATGCGTGATATCCAAACCCCGGTAAATATAACTGATATCAACACGAGCGTGGCAGATTTTGGGAGAGAAATTAACTATGCCCATGCACTCAGCCCCGGGTCCAGACTCATGGAATTAAATATAAAGAATTGCAAAGTATCAGTAGCACAGGCTCTCAGTATAGTGTAGAGGAAGAGCTTGTACACGAGGGAGATACCAGATGCGTTTAATTCAGCAGACATAGCCCCTCTACACTCGGGATGGAGCAAAGCATTGGCTAACAATAATAGACCAGTTGCGCTAATATCCCACATAATAAAAGTATTTGAGAGAGTGATCAGGAGTCAGGTCACCAGTTTCATGGAGACCAATGACCTTCACAACCCAGGCCAACATGGATTTCGAGTGGGAAGATCGTGTCTCTTACAGCTACTTGATCACTACGACAAAATCACTGAGTCATTAAAAGAAAAACAGAATGCAGATGTGGTATACACGGACTTCGTAAAGGTATTCGATAAATGTGATCATGGATTGATATTACTAGGGAATAACTGGTAAAGTAGGACGGTGGATACTAAATTTTCTGACGAACAGAACACAAAGAGTAACAGTCAACCAAATCAAATCATGTCCAAGCGCAGTTAAAAACTCTGTACCTCAGGGTACAGTCCTTACACCACTGCTTTTCCTTATTCTCATATCAGATATACATAAAAATACAAGTCACAGCTTAGTATCATCTTTTGCAGATGACTCAAAAATCAGCATGAAATTACCTCTGCTGAAGACATTGAAAAACTTCAAGCAGATATTAATAAAGTTTTCGACTGGACAGCAGAAAAAAACATGATGTTTAACAGTAATAAACTCCAGGTACTCAGGTACGGTAAAAATGAGGACCTTAAACATAATACAGAGTACAAAACACAATTAAATCTGCCCATAGTCAAAAAACAGCATGTCAAGGATTTTGGAATAATGATGTCTGACGACCTAACGTTTAAGGAGTATAACCAAGCAAATATTGCGTCAGCCAGAAAAATGATAGGATGTATTACGAGAACTTCAAATCCATGGATCAAATCACAATGAAGTATTAAAATCATTTGTGCTGTCCCGTCTTGAGTACTGCTTAGTTCTCATTTCCCCATTAAAACAGGAGATTGCTGAAATAGAGGGAATACAGAGAACATATACGGCATACATAGATACGATAAAGCATCTAATTTATTGGGATCGTCGCAAAGCTCTCCAAAAGTACTCACTAGAAAGGAGACGAGAGAGATACCAAATAATATACACGTGGAAGATACTGGAGGGCCAGGTCCCAAATCTGCACGGTAAAACAACAACGTACTGGAATGAACGATATGGAAAAAATGCAGAATAGAACCAGTGAAGAGCAGGGGTGCTATAGGCACAATCAGAGAACACTGTATAAACATCAGAGGTCCGCGGTTGTTCAACGTCTTACCAGCGAGTATAAGAAATATTGCCGGAACAACCGTGGATATCTTCAAGAGAAAACTAGATAGTTTTCTTCAGGAAGTGCCGGACCAACCGGGCTGTAGTGGGTATGTGGGCCTGCGGGCCGCTCCAAGCAACAGCCTGTTGGATCAAACTCTCACAAGTCAATCCTGGCCTCGGGCCGGGCTTGGGGAGTAGAAGAACTCCCAGAACCCCATCAACCAGGTACCTCATCAACCAGCGTAGTTGACATGATCAAGGCCACTCGACTTCCCTCAGAGTTGAATTATTAGTTTTCAGCTCATCCATCTACTCTTGCCCTTATAAGCAGTTTGTCCAAAGATGGAGTCTAGAGGCATGGTGATAGCCTGACTTAACTTTGCAGTGTGACTAGAGAGGGGTTGGCGACCAACATCGGTTGGTCAGGGCTATCCCTATTGCACCCATTCAAAATGGGCGGCTATCATGGCGACCGCAATTGTCGGAAATTCCGACACCGTATACTAACCCTTAACGTGATATGCTAATAAATAATTGTTGTTTCATGTTAAGTAAATACTAATTCTAAATACCTTAATTAACCCATGCTAAGAAATTTGGGTTTGTGGCGTCTCTAAGAAAATTAAATATATTGCCACGTCCCCAGAATAAATTTACCCATAAACACACATAATAAATCATGTAAAGCACCAGTCTAGGGGTCACAAATGATAAAGCACCAGTCTAGGGGTCACAAATGATAAAGCACCAGTCTAGGGGTCACAAATGATAAAGCACCAGTCTAGGGGTCACAAATGATAAAGCACCAGTCTAGGGGTCACAAATGATAAAGCACCAGTCTAGGGGTCACAAATGATAAAGCACCAGTCTAGGGGTCACAAATGATAAAGCACCAGTCTAGGGGTCACAAATGATAAAACACCAGTCTAGGGGTCACAAATGATAAAGCACCAGTCTAGGGGTCACAAATGATAAAGCACCAGTCTAGGGGTCACAAATGATAAAGCACCAGTCTAGGGGTCACAAATGATAAAGCACCAGTCTAGGGGTCACAAATGATAAAGCACCAGTCTAGGGGTCACAAATGATAAAACAAAGTATTCACCCAGACTGGATATAATTAAATCACAAATAAAAACATGGTCTCCTTCCCATTGTCGAGAAAAGACAGAAACAGAGCCGTCTCCGGGGGTCGCGTCCCCTGGAGGGGGAGGGAGAGACGCCATGAAGGAGCCTGCCCCGGCCAACATGCTTCTACGAGCACACACAATCATCCCGAGAGTCATGGTTCCTGAGGACCGCCAGCGTCTCCAACCATCAGTTTTTAGATTAGTTCATTTATTATGCACCCCATACCCATCTTGTGGGCGGTAGTGGAAAGGGTTACAGAGGCACATAATGGGCTCAGGGACTGAACCCCACAATTCATTTAGCTAAGCAAGTTACAATCTTGATGAGCTAGTTACAAAATTCAATATAAGTCGTCACATCAACAATGGGTTCGAGGTCAGCACGACTACACTACCCATTGGGACGTGTTCAAAGTTCCGATTAACGTATCGTTAATATTTCATATTTGGCCATTTATGTATGTTTGTGTTAATGGGTTAGGTCGTATGGCAAGATACTCGGACCGGGTAAGCTTCAATTAATTATATAAAATACCTTTATTATTGTCATATCTGCCACAGGTTGTTATTGCTCCTCTATAATGTGAACTTTCGGCAGGTGAAATTATGACGAAAGAACATAGTGGTCGCATCCTAACTGGATTACACATGATTTGTCGAGACGCCATTAAAGGTCGAGACTGGACTTCAACGAGACAGCTTACATGATGTGGACGGGTCCATTATTGTGAACCAGACGACATTCTACAAAACCAGCTAAGCTGAACCAAACATTATTAAACTGTTTTGTAAACGTAGACTAACAGTAGAATATTACCAATCGATTAATTTCGATTTGGCATTCCATACAAACATCATCGACGCCTGTGAAGGCAAGCTACTAGTAAGGCAAATATAAATCATACAAAAATAATTAACATTAATTAAGTAAATAACAAAATTCTGCTAGTCAGTTTACCCCACTGCAATGCAGTCTGTGTAGATGAAACCTTTCAGACCAGTTGGCATGAGGTACCTGGAGTTCTGCAATTACTTTATTCACTCTCGTATTCTTGAAGATATCCTCACAGTATACCCAAAATTTGCCAGTGCAGGCTATTAAACACATGGCTCTGTATGACTAACCATCCTGCGAGATGGGGACTTGTATTACCACTGCTACCTTATTCAATCTTGTGGTGTTGATATCCTCAAAATGCATCCGGAGTCTGCCAGTGCAGACCGCTTATCACATGCCTCTGTATGACTAACCATCCTGTGTGATGGGGATTTTTTAGCATCACCTAGTTAGCTTTTATGACACACTGTACTCCACTTCATATAGTCTAGGGCAGCTGCACTAATGCAGATGTACCTAATATGTTAATAAAAAAAAAAAAAAAAAAAAATTAGTAAAGGGTCTATGGGCAGCACCAAACGTCCACTAGACTGTGCGACACAGTGGTTGCAAGGATCAGGTTGGGTTACCGTTACCTGTGGCAGGTGGCTGCAGGTGACGGATCTCCCAATCCTGAGAACTCCAGTTGCAAACTCTGTGAGCAGGAACTGTGGCATGATCTCCCACACTACATCACTGAATGCCCAGTTATTAGACCTTTCAGACCAGTTGGCATGAGGTACCTGGAGCTTTGCAATTACTTTATTCACTCTCGTATTCTTGAAGATATCCTCACAGTGTACCCAAAATTTGCCAGTGCAGGCTACTAAACATATGGCTCTGTATGACTAACCATCCTGTGTGATGGGATTTTTAGCATCACGTAGCTAGCTTTTTGACACTCTGTACTCCCCTTCATATAGTCTAGGGTAGCTGCACAAATGCAGATGTACGTAAATGTGTTAATAAAAAATAAAAAATAAAACACATATATATTAAAGCAAGGACAGTCGGTGGTAGACGAGTCCCCCCATGACGTACATACACACGCACGCGCACACGCACACGCACACGCACACGCACACACACACACACACACACACACACACACACACACACACACACACACACACACACACTTTAAGAAGTGATGTGGTGGAGGCTGACTTCATATACAACTTCAAGTGTAGATATAATAGAGCCCAGTAGGCCCAGGAACCTGAACATTAGTTGACTGACAGTTGAGAGGCGGGACCAAAAAGCCAGAGTTCAACCCCCGCAGGCACAATTAAGTGAGTACACACACACACACACGGAGTCCAGAGATATTACAAATAACGTTTTCAGTGTCAGAGTAGTTAGTAAATGGAATGAACTAGGAAATGATGTGGTGGAGGCTGACTCCATACACAGGTTCAAATGTAGATATGATTGGGGCGGGCAGACTGCATATTTTTAGATTGTCAAAAAGCCTTTGATACAGTACCACACAAGAGGCTAGTGAAAAAGCTGGAGATGCAGGCTGGAGTGAAAGGGAAGGTACTTCGTTGGATAAGGGAGTACCTAAGCAACAGAAGACAACGAGTCACTTTGAGGAGTGAGGTCTCGGATTGGCGTGACGTCACAAGTGGAGTCCCGCAGGGGTCAGTCCTTGGACCAATACTTTTTCTGATATATGTAAATGATCTCCCAGAGGGTATAGAATCGTTTCTCTCAATGTTTGCTGATGATGCAAAAATTATGAGGAGGATTGAAACAGAGGATGATAGTAGGAGGCTACAGGACGACCTAGACAGACTGAATGAATGGTCCAACAAATGGCTGCTAAAGTTTAACCCGAGTAAATGCAAAGTAATGAAACTAGGTGGTGGAAACAGGAGGCCAGACACAAGATACAGAATAGGAGATGAAGTACTTAATGAAACGGAAAGAGAGAAAGATCTAGGAATTGATATCACACCAAACCTGTCTCCTGAAGCCCACATAAAGAGAATTACGCCTGCGGCATATGCGAGGCTGGTTAACATCAGAACAGCCTTCAGGAACCTGTGTAAGGTATCGTTTAGAATCTTGTACACCACATACGTAAGACCAATCCTGGAGTATGCGGCCCCAGCATGGAGCCCGTACCTTGTCAAGCACAAGACGAAGCTGGAAAAAGTTCAGAGGTATACCACTAGACTAGTCCCAGAACTAATAGGCATGAGTTACGAGGAAAGGTTGCGGGAAATGCACCTTATGATACTGGAAGACAGAAGAGTGAGGAGATACATGATCACTACCTACAAAATCCTCAGGGAAATTGACAGGGTAGACAAGGATAAACTATTCAACACTGGTGGGACGCGAACAAGGGGACACAGGTGGAAACTGAGTACCCACATGAGCGACAGGGACGTTAGAAAGAACTTTTTGCAGTGTCAGAGTAGTTAACAGGTGGAATGCATTAGGCAGAGATGTGGTGGAGGCTGACTCCATACACAGTTACAAATGTAGATATGATAGAGCCCAGTAGGCTCAGGAATCTGTACACCAGTTGATTGACAGTTGAGAGGCGGGACCAAAGAGGCAGAGCACAACCCCCGCAAACACAACTAGGTGAGTACACACACACACACACACACACTCCTTCACACAATAAGAAGGATTAAGACAGAGGAGGACAGCTTGAAACTTCAAGAAGACCTGGACAAACTGAAGGAATGGTCCAGCAAATGGTTGTTAAAGTTTAACCCGAGCAAATGTAATGTAATGAAGATAGGTTTTGGGAGCAGGAGGCTAGATACAAGGTATCGTTTGGGGGATGAAATTCTTCTAGAATCAGAGAGAGAGAGAAAGACCTGGGGGTTGATATCACGCCAGACCTGTCCCCTGAAACCCACATCAAGAGGATACCCTCAGCGGCATATGCCAGGTTGGCCAACATAAGAATGCCCTTTAGAAACTTGTGTAAGGAAACATTCAGAACTTCGTATACCACGTATATCAGCCCAATCCTGGAATATGCAGCTCCAGCATGGAGTCCATATCTCGTCAAACATAAAACTAAATTGGAGAAGGCTCAGAGGTTTGCCACCAGACTAGGGCCAGTTCATGCCACCAGGGGCATGAGTTATGAGGAGAGACTGCGGGATTTAAACCTCACGTCGCTGGAAGACAGGAGAATTATGGGGGACATGATCACCACATACAAGATTCTCAAAGGAACTGATAGGGTAGACAAAGATCATTTACTTAACACAGGGGGGCACACGCACTAGGGAAACTCCTTCCGATTATCGGTAGGAACTTCAAATTCAATGTGTATAGGAAACCTACCAATCTACCAATGAGGAGCCGGTCGGCCGAGCAGACAGCACACTGGACTTGTGATCCTGTGGTCCCGGGTTCGATCCCGGGCGCCGGCTAGGAACAATGGGCAGAGTTTCTTTCACCCTATGCCCCTGCTACCTAGCAATAAAATAGGTACCTGGGTGTCAGTCAGCTGTCACGGGCTGCTTCCTGGGGTGGAGGCCTGGTCGAGGACCGGGTCGCGGGGACACTAAAGCCCCGAAATCATCTCAAGATAACCTCAAGAAGAAGATGTGTGCTCGTATGTTCATTTTTACTCATATCCTCATGTTCAGGTCAAGCGGGCAGTGTTTTCTGGAGTGTTTCTCAGACCCCTCAGAGTTTGCAGCCCAGAATTTTTTGATGAAGAAATAACGAAAAATATTTGAAATTGGGAAGAAGTTAAAATACCCAAAATCGGTCTTGGATGTGGAGTCTGGTGGAGCAAAAAAGACGTCCTACAAACACGCTCCCAAGTCTCAACCAGAAATAAAAAACTTGTAGTATTACCATATTTTGATGGTCTAGTAAATCTTGCCCCAGCCCTGAAAAACCTTAATGTTAATCCAGTGTTCAAAAATAATAATACAGTTAAGTTCATGTTGTTAATTATGAACTCGCCCTCGTGTGAAGCAGGTTGTGTGTGCTCCAGCCCTTGTAATGAGTGTGAGTGTTTACATCGGCCAGACTGGTAAATCTCTTTCCATAGGTTTAAAACAACAATCATATGCTATTCGTACAGCCCAGCACTCCAGTTCATTGTATTTACATTCCAGTTTATGTGATCATTCTATCGACTTCAGAGAGGCGAAATGTATTGTTAGAAGTAAGAATTTCCTTGAACGACACGTGATTGAGTCCGCTCTGATCAAACACTGTAACAACATCATTAATGTAAGTCCTGGTATGTACAATTTAGATCCTCATATAAGCTTCAATATAGCACGTCTATACAATATAGCGTCCATTTAACCTGTCTTTATTTACCTATTTATTTATTTCCATCCGACGGCACTTATGTATATTATCCTGTTTTTTGTTTTGTTTACTTATCCTTGTTTGCCCCCCCCCCCCTTCCCATCCCCTTTTTCCTCCACTTTTATCCGTATGTATGTTATATATATATATATATATATATATATATATATATATATATATATACACATACATACATACATACATATATATACATATATATATATATATGTCGTACCTAGTAGCCAGAACGCACTTCTCAGCCTACTATGCAAGGCCCGATTTGCCTAATAAGCCAAGTTTTCCTGAATTAATATATTTTCTCTAATTTTTTTCTTATGAAATGATAAATCTACCCATTTCATTATGTATGATGTAAATTTTTTTTTTATTGGAGTTAAAATTAACGTAGATATATGACCGAACCTAACCAACCCTACCTAACCTAACCTAACCTATCTTTATGAGTTAGGTTAGGTTAGGTAGCTGAAAAAGTTAGGTTAGGTTAGGTAGGTTAGGTAGTCGAAAAACAAATAATTCATGAAAACTTGGCTTATTACGCAAATCGAGCCTTGCATAGTAGGCTGAGAAGTGCGTTCTGGCTACTAGGTACGACATATATATATATATATATATATATATATATATATATATATATATATATATATATATATATATATATATATATATATATATAATCAGTCCAGTGTAGCTGGTGAAGAAGAACTGACTGGTCACTGGCCAAAAATGTCACAGCTCATTTCCCTACACCTTTTTTCCTCCACAAAATGAAAAAAAAGAGTTAATTGTGAGAACTACACATTATAACCATCTCATCATTGTCATCATCATCACAACTAGTGACCCTGCTAGTGACCATCACTATTACAGTCACCATCACTGCCACAGTCACCATCACTGCTAGTCACCATCACTGCCACAGTCACCATCACGTCCAGTCACCATCACTGCCACAGTCACCATCACTGCTACAGTCACCATCACTGCCACAGTCACCATCACTGCTACAGTCACCATCACTGCCACAGTCATCATCACTGCTAGTCACCATCACTGCCACAGTCACCATCACGTCCAGTCACCATCACTGCCACAGTCACCATCACTGCTACAGTCACCATCACTGCCACAGTCACCATCACTGCTACAGTCACCATCACTGCCACAGTCATCATCACTGCTAGTCACCATCACTGCCACAGTCACCATCACGTCCAGTCACCATCACTGCCACAGTCACCATCACTGCCACAGTCACCATCACTGCCACAGTCACCATCACTGCTAGTCACCATCACTGCCAGTCACCATCACTGCCACAGTCACCATCACTGCCACAGTCACCATCACTGCCACAGTCACCATCACTGCTAGTCACCATCACTGCCAGTCACCATCACTGCCACAGTCACCATCACTGCCACAGTCACCATCACTGCCACAGTCACCATCACTGCCACAGTCACCATCACTGCCACAGTCACCATCACTGCCACAGTCACCATCACTGCCAGTCACCATCACTGCCACAGTCACCATCACTGCCACAGTCACCATCACTGCCAGTCACCATCACTGCCACAGTCACCATCACTGCCACAGTCACCATCACTGCCACAGTCACCATCACTGCCACAGTCACCATCACTGCCACAGTCACCATTACTGCCACAGTCACCATCACTGCCACAGTCACCATCACTGCCACAGTCACCATCACTGCTAGTCACCATCACTGCCACAGTCACCATCACTGCCACAGTCACCATCACTGCCACAGTCACCATCACTGCCACAGTCACCATTACTGCCACAGTCACCATCACTGCTACAGTCACCATCACTGACAGTCACCATCACTGCTAGTGACCATCACTGCCACAGTCACCATCACTGCCACAGTCACCATCACTGCTACAGTCACCATCACTGCCACAGTCACCATCACTGCCACAGTCACCATCACTGCTAGTGACCATCACTGCCAGTCACCATCACTGCCACAGTCACCATCACTGCCACAGTCACCATCACTGCTAGTGACCATCACTGCCACAGTCACCATCACTGCTAGTGACCATCACTGCCACAGTCACCATCACTGCCACAGTCACCATTACTGCCACAGTCACCATCACTGCCACAGTCACCATCACTGCCACAGTCACCATCACTGCCACAGTCACCATCACTGCTAGTCACCATCACTGCCACAGTCACCATCACTGCCACAGTCACCATCACTGCCACAGTCACCATCACTGCCACAGTCACCATTACTGCCACAGTCACCATCACTGCCACAGTCACCATCACTGCCACAGTCACCATCACTGCTACAGTCACCATCACTGACAGTCACCATCACTGCTAGTGACCATCACTGCCACAGTCACCATCACTGCCACAGTCACCACTGCCACAGTCACCATCACTGCCACAGTCACCATCACTGCTAGTCACCATCACTGCCAGTCACCATTACTGCCACAGTCACCATCACTGCCACAGTCACCATCACTGCCACAGTCACCATCACTGCCACAGTCACCATCACTGCTACAGTCACCATCACTGACAGTCACCATCACTGCTAGTGACCATCACTGCCACAGTCACCATCACTGCTAGTGACCATCACTGCCACAGTCACCATCACTGCTAGTGACCATCACTGCCACAGTCACCATCACAATCAATCAGCAGGTAGTGGTTCCTCCAGCCCAGCCTCCACCACCGCCCACATTAAGAACCACTAACAACAGTAATAACCAGAGGAGCAAGGAGAGGCCACTGTTAACACCACCACTCTAACACATATACACAAAATAATAGAACATGAAGACAATAAAACATTAAGGAGCCGTAAGCCTCGCCCTGAAGCCTAGCTCTGAAGCCTCGTCCTGAAGCCTCGCCCTGAAGCCTCGCCCTGAAGCCTCGCCCTGAAGCCAAGCCCTGAAGCCTCGTCCTGAAGCCACGCCCTGAAGCCACGCCCTGAAGCCAAGCCCTGAAGGCACGCCCTGAAGCCACGCCCTGAAGGCACGCCCTGAAGCCTCGTTCTGAAGCCTCGTCCTGAAGCCAAGCCCTGAAGCCAAGCCCTGAAACCACACCCTGAAGCCTCATCCTGAAGCCACGCCCTGAAGCCAAGCCCTGAAGGCACGCCCTGAAGCCAAGCCCTGAAGCCAAGCCCTGAAACCTCGTCCTGAAGCCTTGCCCTGAAGCATCGCCCTGAAACCACGCCCTGAAGTCTTGTTATGAAGCCTCGCCCTGAAGCCTCGTCCTGAAGCCTCGCCCTGAAGCCTCGCCAAGAAGCCTCGCCCTGAAGCCACGCCCTGAAGCCACGCCCTGAAGCCTCGCCCTGAAGCCACGCCCTGAAGCCACGCCCTGAAGCCTCGCTCTGAAGCCACGCCCTGAAATCTCGCCCTGAAGCCACGCTCTGAAGCCTCGCCCTGAAGCCACGCCCTGAAGCCTCGCCCTGAAGCCACGCCCTGAAGCCTCGCCCTGAAGCCTCGCCCTGAAGCCTCGCTCTGAAGCCTCGCCCTGAAGCCACGCCCTGAAGTCTCGCCCTGAAGCCTCGTCCTAAAGCCTCGCCCTGAAGCCACGCCCTGAAGGCAAACCATGAAGCCTCGCCCTGAAGTCACGCCCTGAAGCCTCACCCTGAAGCCTCGCCATGAAACCTCGTCCTGAAGCCTCGCCCCTGAAGCCTTGCCCTGAAGCCACGCCCTGAAGTCTTGTTACGAAGCCTCTCCCTGAAGCCACGCCCTAAAGCCATGTCCTGAAGCCATGTCCTGAAGCCACGCCCTGAAGCCACGCCCTGAAGCCTCGCCCTGAAGCCTCGCCCTAAAGCCACGCCCTGAAGCCTCTCCCTAAAGCCACGCCCTGGAGCCTCGCCCTGAAGCCTCACCATGAAGCCTCTCCCTGAAGCCACGCCCTGAAGCCTCACCATGAAGCCTCTCCCTGAAGCCACACCCTGTAGCCTCGCCCTGAAGCCTCGCCCTGAAGCCTCGCCCTGAAGCCTCACCCTGAAGCCACGCCCTGAAGCCTCGCCCTGAAGCCACGCCCTGAAGCCTCACCCTGAAGCCACGCCCTGAAGCCTCACCCTGAAGCCTCGCCGTGAAGCCTCGTCCTGAAACCTGACCCTGAAGCCATCGTCGACAAACACACACACCAACACAACCCACACATCTACCAAACACATCATAATAGTTAGACAATAAGGAAGAAAGACAACATAAAAGTCGACAAAACTCGACCTTCTGCGTCGCGTTGTATAAAAGTTACCTTAAAAAGTAGCGGGATGAAAAAAAAAAAGAACCGGTTGTAGGGCAATTAGCGCCGGAGTCATGCTGGGACTTTACACAATCCCCGCAGTTAACTGCCTGCTAATGAGGCCATTTACGTCGTGTGTGGGTGGTCGCAACAGCCGTCAATTAACCATCGTTTGGTCATTCTGCGATCTGATAACTAATTATAAGTAATTATTTAGCTCCTTGGCTGCACTTAAGTGTCGTTTCGGAATTCGGGGCATGTAGTGAGACAAGTTTGTGATGGTAGCGGCGATGGCTAGGTGGTAGGGCAGGCCCCCCCTGGGAGGGCAGGCCCCCTGGGAGGGCAGGCCCCCTGGGAGGGCAGGCCCCCTGGGAGGGCAGGCCCCCTGGGAGAGTAGCCCCCTGGGAGGGCAGGCCCCCTGGGAGGGCAGGCCACCTAGGAGGGCAGGCCCCCTGGGAAGGCAGGCCCCCTGGGAGGGCAGGCCACCTGGGAGGGTAGGCCCCCTGGGAAGGCAGGCCCTCTGGGAGGGCAGGCCCCCCCTGGGAGGGCAGGCCCCCCCTGGGAGGGCAGGCCCCCCCTGGGAGGGCAGGCCCCCCCTGGGAGGGCAGGCCCCCCCTGGGAGGGCAGGCCCCCCCTGGGAGGGCAGGCCCCCCCTGGGAGGGCAGGCCCCCCCTGGGAGGGCAGGCCCCCCCTGGGAGGGCAGGCCCCCCCTGGGAGGGCAGGCCCCCCCTGGGAGGGCAGGCCCCCCCTGGGAGGGCAGGCCCCCCCTGGGAGGGCAGGCCCCCCCTGGGAGGGCAGGCCCCCCCTGGGAGGGCAGGCCCCCCCTGGGACGGCAGGGCCCCCTGGGACGGCAGGGCCCCCTGGGACGGCAGAGCCCCCTGGGAGGGCAGGCCCCCCCTGGGAGGGCAGGCCCCCTGGGAGGGCAGGCCCCCTGGGAGGGCAGGCCATCTGGGAGGGCAGGCCCCCTGGGAGGGCAGGCCCCCCCTGGGAGGGCAGGCCCCCCCTGGGAGGGCAGGCCCACCCTGGGGGGGGCAGGCCCCCCCTGGGAGGGCAGGCCCCCTGGGAGGGCAGGCCCCCTGGGAGGGCAGGCCCCCTGGGAGGGCAGGCCCCTTGGAGAGTAGGCCCCTGGGAGGGCAGGCCCCCTGGGAGGGCAGGCCCCCTGGTAGGGCAGGCCACCTGGGAGGGCAGGCGACCTGGGAGGGCAGGCCACCTGGGAGGGCAGGCCACCTGGGAGGGCAGGCCACCTGGAAGGGCAGGCCACCTGGGAGGGCAGGCCCCCTGGGAGGGCAGGCCACCTGGGAGGGCAGGCCACCTGGGAGGGCAGGCCACCTGGGAGGGCAGGCCACCTGGGAGGGCAGGCCCCCTGGGAGGGCAGGCCACCTGGGAGGGCAGGCCCCCTGGGAGGGCAGGCCCCCTGGGAGGGCAGGCCCCCTGGGAGGGCAGGCCCCCCTGGGAGGACAGGTCACCTGGGAGGGCAGGCCACCTGGGAGGGCAGGCCACCTGGGAGGGCAGGCCCCCTGGGAGGGCAGGCCCCCTGGGGGGCCAGGCCACCTGGGAGGGCAGGCCCCCTGGGAGGGCAGGCCACCTGGGAGGGCAGGCCACCTGGGAGGGCAGGCCACCTGGGAGGGCAGGCCCCCTGGGAGGGCAGGCCCCCTGGGAGGGCAGGCCACCTGGGAGGGCAGGCCACCTGGGAGGGCAGGCCCCCTGGGAGGGCAGGCCACCTGGGAGGGCAGGCCCCCTGGGAGGGCAGGCCACCTGGGAGGGCAGGCCACCTGGGAGGGCAGGCCACCTGGGAGGGCAGGCCACCTGGGAGGGCAGGCCACCTGGGAGGGCAGGCCACCTGGGAGGGCAGGCCACCTGGGAGGGCAGGCCACCTGGGAGGGCAGGCCCCCTGGGAGGGCAGGCCACCTGGGAGGGCAGGCCACCTGGGAGGGCAGGCCACCTGGGAGGGCCGGCCCCCTGGGAGGGCCGGCCACCTGGGAGGGCAGGCCACCTGGGAGGGCAGGCCACCTGGGAGGGCAGGCCCCCCTGGGAGGGCAGGCCACCTGGGAGGGCAGGCCACCTGGGAGGGCAGGCCCCCTGGGAGGGCAGGCCACCTGGGAGGGCAGGCCACCTGGGAGGGCAGGCCACCTGGGAGGGCAGGCCTCCTGGGAGGGCAGGCCACCTGGGAGGGCAGGCCACCTGGGAGGGCAGGCCACCTGGGAGGGCAGGCCACCTGGGCACATCAGTATGGACACATTAGGCTGCATGTAGTTCATCACAAAGTCGGGACCATACGACAACGAAATTGAAACCAATGTTACAGTTTCTGTCCATGCTGGTACAACACGTCTGTCCTTGCTGGTACAACACGTCTGTCCTTGCTGGTACAACACCTCTGTCCTTGCTGGTACAACACCTCTGTCCTTGCTGGTACAACACCTCTGTCCTTGCTGGTACAACACGTCTGTCCTTGCTGGTACAACACGTCTGTCCTTGCTGGTACAACACGTCTGTCCTTGCTGTTACAACACGTCTGTCCTTGCTGGTACAATACCTCTGTCCTTGCTGGTACAACACGTCTGTCCTTGCTGGTACAACACGTCTGTCCTTGCTGGTACAACACGTCTGTCCTTGCTGGTACAACACCTCTGTCCTTGCTGGTACAACACCTCTGTCCTTGCTGGTACAACACGTCTGTCCTTGCTGGTACAACACCTCTGTCCTTGCTGGTACAACACCTCTGTCCTTGCTGGTACAACACGTCTGTCCTTGCTGGTACAACACCTCTGTCCTTGCTGGTACAACACCTCTGTCCTTGCTGGTACAACACCTCTGTCCTTGCTGGTACAACACCTCTGTCCTTGCTGGTACAACACGTCTGTCCTTGCTGGTACAATACCTCTGTCCTTGCTGGTACAACACGTCTGTCGTTGCTGGTACAGCACGTCTGTCCTTGCTAGTACAATACCTCTGTCCTTGCTGGTACAACACGTCTGTCCTTGCTGGTACAACACGTCTGTCCTTGCTGGTACAACACGTCTGTCCTTGCTGGTACAACACCTCTGTCCTTGCTGGTACAACACCTCTGTCCTTGCTGGTACAACACCTCTGTCCTTGCTGGTACAACTCTGTCCTTGCTGGTACAACACCTCTGTCCTTGCTGGTACAACACCTCTGTCCTTGCTGGTACAACACCTTGTCCTTGCTGGTACAACACCTCTGTCCTTGCTGGTACAACACCTCTGTCCTTGCTGGTACAACACCTCTGTCCTTGCTGGTACAACACCTCTGTCCTTGCTGGTACAACACCTCTGTCCTTGCTGGTACAACACCTCTGTCCTTGCTGGTACAACACCTCTGTCCTTGCTGGTACAACACCTCTGTCCTTGCTGGTACAACACCTCTGTCCTTGCTGGTACAACACCTCTGTCCTTGCTGGTACAACACCTCTGTCCTTGCTGGTACAACACCTCTGTCCTTGCTGGTACAACACCTCTGTCCTTGCTGGTACAACACCTCTGTCCTTGCTGGTACAACACCTCTGTCCTTGCTGGTACAACACCTCTGTCCTTGCTGGTACAACACCTCTGTCCTTGCTGGTACAACACCTCTGTCCTTGCTGGTACAACACGTCTGTCCTTGCTGGTACAACACGTCTGTCCTTGCTGGTACAACACGTCTGTCCTTGCTGGTACAACACGTCTGTCCTTGCGGGTACAACACGTCTGTCCTTGCGGGTACAACACGTCTGTCCTTGCTGGTACAACACCTCTGTCCTTGCTGGTACAACACCTCTGTCCTTGCTGGTACAACACCTCTGTCCTTGCTGGTACAACACCTCTGTCCTTGCTGGTACAACACCTCTGTCCTTGCTGGTACAACACCTCTGTCCTTGCTGGTACAACACCTCTGTCCTTGCTGGTACAACACCTCTGTCCTTGCTGGTACAACACCTCTGTCCTTGCTGGTACAACACCTCTGTCCTTGCTGGTACAACACCTCTGTCCTTGCTGGTACAACACCTCTGTCCTTGCTGGTACAACACCTCTGTCCTTGCTGGTACAACACCTCTGTCCTTGCTGGTACAACACCTCTGTCCTTGCTGGTACAACACCTCTGTCCTTGCTGGTACAACACCTCTGTCCTTGCTGGTACAACACCTCTGTCCTTGCTGGTACAACCCCTCTGTCCTTGCTGGTACAACACCTCTGTCCTTGCTGGTACAACACCTCTGTCCTTGCTGGTACAACACCTCTGTCCTTGCTGGTACAACACCTCTGTCCTTGCTGGTACAACACCACTGTCCTTGCTGGTACAACACCTCTGTCCTTGCTGGTACAACACCTCTGTCCTTGCTGGTACAACACCTCTGTCCTTGCTGGTACAACACCTCTGTCCTTGCTGGTACAACACCTCTGTCCTTGCTGGTACAACACCTCTGTCCTTGCTGGTACAACACCTCTGTCCTTGCTGGTACAACACCTCTGTCCTTGCTGGTACAACACCTCTGTCCTTGCTGGTACAACACGTCTGTCCTTGCTGGTACAACACGTCTGTCCTTGCTGGTACAACACGTCTGTCCTTGCTGGTACAACACGTCTGTCCTTGCTGGTACAACACGTCTGTCCTTGCTGGTACAACACGTCTGTCCTTGCTGGTACAACACGTCTGTCCTTGCTGGTACAGCACGTCTGTCCTTGCTGGTACAGCACGTCTGTCCTTGCTGGTACAACACGTCTGTCCTTGCTGGTACAGCACGTCTGTCCTTGCTGGTACAGCACGTCTGTCCTTGCTGGTACAGCACGTCTGTCCTTGCTGGTACAGCACGTCTGTCCTTGCTGGTACAACACGTCTGTCCTTGCTGGTACAACACGTCTGTCCTTGCTGGTACAACACGTCTGTCCTTGCTGGTACAACACGTCTGTCCTTGCTGGTACAACACGTCTGTCCTTGCTGGTACAACACCTCTGTCCTTGCTGGTACAACACGTCTGTCCTTGCTGGTACAACACGTCTGTCCTTGCTGGTACAACACCTCTGTCCTTGCTGGTACAACACCTCTGTCCTTGCTGGTACAACATCTCTGTTATTCGCTTCTCCTTCTTGAGCCCAACCACTTGGGCGGGCCGTCTTGCTTCATGCAGGTCGGCGTTCAATCCCCGACCGTCCAAGTGGTTGGGCACCATTCCTTTCCCCCGTCCCATCCCAAATCCATATCCTGACCCCTTCCCAGTGCTATATAGTCGTAATGGCTTGGCGCTTTCTCTTGATAGTTCCCTTCCCCCTCCCAAGATATCATCTCAAGATATCTCAAGATATCCCTGTTAATATGCTCGATATTGAAAAGTATTTTAAGTAAAATACTTGTTTGAAATTTACTCTGGCACTACAGTGAAGGTTATCTTGAGATGATTTCGGGGTTTTTAGTGTCCCCGCGGCCCGGTCCTCGACCAGGCCTCCAACCCCAGGAAGCAGCCCGTGACAGCTGACTAACACCCAGGTACCTATTTTACTGCTAGGTAACAGGGGCATAGGGTGAAAGAAACTGCCCATTGTTTCTCGCCGGCGCCCGGGATCGAACCCGGGACCACAGGATCACAAGCCCAGTGTGCTGTTCGCTCGGCCGACCGGCTCCTTTGCCGGTCGGCCGAAGGAGATAGTGTTCGATTGTCTCAGGCACCTGACAGTGGCTGCACAGTTCGGTAATGTCTGTTGTGTATTTAGAGCTGTGTGCTGCCAGTGTGGTGTGTCCCCAGCCTTAATCTGGTCAGCGTTACATCAATTTCTTTCCTTTTATATCTGACATGTTTCCAAGTTTCCTATTTCTTTTTTATGGGCCCATAGTACATAGGTGAGCATCACGTTTTCCATTTCGTTACAAAATCTTGGGTGATGGTATTTTTGAAGGCTCCTTTACGTGCAACATGAGGAATTGGATGACGGGCAATGTGAGGGGTGTTGTGCATCGCTTTGGCTAGTTGATCTACTAGTTCATTATGAAGTATACCACAATGCGCTGGGACCCATTGGATAGAGGTATCATAACCGTTCAATCGATGTTCATGAAGAAGTTGAAGTGATGGGTGAACAAATTCTTTCCATGTTAATGAAGAGTACGTAATTGCCTGAATCGCACTCTTGGAGTCACTACAGATTGTATATGTCCCGACTGGTAATGTTGTGATTATTTGGAGAGCTTGATATAATGCATATAATTCAGCTGTGAAAACAGATAGTTGGTTTGGTATCCGCCATCCCTGCTTGATACCTGCTTGATGGGGTTCTGGGAATTCTTCTACTCCCCAAGCCCGGCCCGAGGCCAGGCTCGAGCAGGCATCCCTGCTTGAGATGGTATTCCGGTATCCATACAGCGCTAGTGACCGAGGGTACGTTGTTCATGATGATGCCAGATCCATCTGTATAAATCGCTGTGGTATTTAGGTACCAATTTGTCATTGTTGAGACAAAGACTGAGGCTATGGCTGAGTTTGGTGCAGACTTTGGAATGTTGTCTCTGGAACGTGCAGAGATCCTTTACTGCAAGAATCCACTCAGTAAAACATCTAAACTATTGAGACCGACTAAAGAGCCTAAATCTGTACTCCCTTGAGCGCAGGCGGGAGAGATACATAATAATTTACACGTGGAAAATATTAGAGGGGCTGGTCCCAAACCTGCACACAGAAATAACATCACATGAGACCAGAAGACATGGCAGGATGTGCAGAATACCCCCGTTGAAGAGCAGAGGTGCAACAGGTACTCTGAGAGAGAACTCTATCAACATCAGAGGCCCGAGACTGTTCAACACTCTTCCACTACACATAAGGGGCATAACTGGCAATCCCCTCACAGTGTTCAAGAGAGAACTGGATAAACACCTCCAAAGGATACCTGATCAACCAGGCTGTGACTCATACGTCAGGCTGCGAGCAGCCGCGTCCAACAGCCTGGTTGATCAGTCCAGCAACCAGGAGGCCTGGTCGACGACCGGGCCGCGGGGACGCTAAGCCCCGGAAGCACCTCAAGGTAACCTCAAGGTAAGGTTGTCTTCGAGTTGTATTGCTGTATTAGGAGTTGTATAAAGCTAAGGTGGAATCGAGGGAACAGTAAGTTGAGTCTCAGAGTTTTGGAGTAGAGAGAGGTCTATATTGAGGTTATTTGTAGCCCGTGTGAGGAAAGGTTGTGAGTGATTGGTAGAGAAGCGGGGATTATGTGGGTTAACTGTTGGGTTAATTTTTGATCTGTATGGGTGTATCTGGTGACCTGTGGTACAGAGTGACAGATAGTTGCCACACATTATGTCTCGTCTAAACCTGTCCTCTTACACATTATGGCTGAATTGGCCGTTTGCCCGTATGACCGAAACTGGCCGTAATTTGAAAATGAAAAAAAATTGAAAATATATTTTGCATTTTTTTCCAAAACAGTAAGTTAAGGGTCCTCTAGTAGATTAGGTGGGCAGGAAATTCTCCTAAAGTTTCAAAACGTCATGAAAAATGTTAATTGAACATTTCCTCTCCTAACCTTTCCGAGTAAGCCAGAGGACTCAAACAGAAAACGGGACAGCACATCACTATCGTGAGCCGATTTCATTTAAAATTACGACTAGTTTTGGCCATACGGACAAAGGAGCGAAAAGCGACGTTATTTTGAAGAGGACGGGTATGTGAAAGGCCCGCCCTGGAGGCCGAGTATAGGAGTGGAACCTATTGCGCCACGCTTGTGCTTAGCCTCTCCGGTAACCATCCACGAGCGTAATATGAGCACCATACCAGCACAATATAGAGTATTTATATTTGTCGAGTTGTAGAGCTGGTGATAACTGAGATTACTGTAGGTGACTGTTAGTCTCACAGTGTAGGGTCCGGCCAGCACTGTGCACTCACAGTGTAGGGTCCGGCCAGTACTGTGCACTCACAGTGTAGGGTCCGGCCAGTACTGTGCACTCACAGTGTAGGGTCCGGCCAGTACTGTGCACTCACAGTGTAGGGTCCGGCCAGTACTGTGCACTCACAATGTGGGGCCCGGCCAGCACTGTGCACTCACAGTGTAGGGTCCGGCCAGTACTGTGCACTCACAGTGTAGGGTCCGGCCAGTACTGTGCACTCATAGTGTAGGGTCCGGCCAGTACTGTGCACTCACAATGTGGGGCCCGGCCAGTACTGTGCACTCATAGTGTGGGGTCCGGCCAGTACTGTGCACTGACAGTGTGGGGCGCGGCCAGCACTGTGCACTCACAGTGTGGGGCCCGACCAGCACTGTGCACTCACAGTGTGGGGCCCGGCCAGTACTGTGCACTCACAGTGTGGGGTCCGGCCAGTACTGTGCACTCACAGTGTAGGGTCCGGCCAGTACTGTGCACTCACAGTGTAGGGTCCGGCCAGTACTGTGCACTCACAGTGTGGGGCCCGACCAGCACTGTGCACTCACAGTGTAGGGTCCGGCCAGTACTGTGCACTCACAGTGTAGGGTCCGGCCAGTACTGTGCACTCACAGTGTGGGGCCCGACCAGCACTGTGCACTCACAGTGTGGGGCCCGGCCAGTACTGTGCACTCACAGTGTGGGGTCCGGCCAGTACTGTGCACTCACAGTGTGGGCCCCGGCCAGTACTGTGCACTCACAGTGTGGGGCCCGGCCAGTACTGTGCAATCATAGTGTGGGGTCCGGCCAGTACTGTGCATTCAGTGTGGGGCCCGGCCAGCACTGTGCACTCACAGTTATAGATTCAGCCACTCAGAATAAGTTCCAAGCAGCACGGGCTATGGTGAGCCCGTAGCGGGCATAGTAGTCACCTCCAAAGACTAAATACATACATCACCATTTTTAAGATTACCAAAATCATCATCCATTTTGAACGATCATTGTCATCCCTAGCTTCACCATCCAGCAATCATCATGATAATGGTCCCAACCACCACTCCATCACCAATCACCATCAAAATACCTCATCTTTCATCACGCGCACCACCACCATCATCATCTGGCCCCCACTAGTTAATTCCTCTCCCGTTAGCAGCCCGACCGGTGCCGGGTTCGAAGCCCGACGCGCTGGAGAGCCAATTAGCCTTCAAATTGCTGGATTATGCGAAGCTGGACGCCAAGCGCGGCCGGTGTCCAGCGCTTATGGAAGACTCGTAGCTCACTACAGTGTCAACGGTGATCTTGCGGCAACACCAGTAAACACGGGTCTTGCAGGACCATTTGTCAACGGTGATCTTGCAGCAACACCAGTAAACACGGGTCTTGCTGGACCATTTGTCAACGGTGATCTTGCTGCAACACCAGTAAACACGGGTCTTGCTGGACCATTTGTCAACGGTGATCTTGCAGGTGTATGAGCATTTGTAAACACTGATCATGAGGAAAACTGTAAACATTGTCACTTTTAAGCGTTCAAGTTGCAAGAACACTTGTATATAGTCTTAGTTGGCCCAGCACCAGGCCCAGCAGGGCCTGGTGCTGGGCGTAGTGCTGGTCCTGGTGCTGGGCCTGGTGATGGGCGTAGTGCTGGTCCTGGTGCTGGGCCTGGTGCTGGGCGTAGTGCTGGGCGTACTGCTGGTCCTGGTGCTGGGCCTGGTGATGGGCGTAGTGCTGGTCCTGGTGCTGGGCCTGGTGCTGGGCGTAGTGCTGGTCCTGGTGCTGGTCCTGGGCCTGGTGCTGGGCCTGGTGCTGGTGCTGGTGCTGGTGCTGGGCCTGGTGCTGGGCCTGGTGCTGGGCCTGGTGCTGGGCCTGGTGCTGAGCCTGGTGCTGGTCCTGGTGCTGGGCCTGGTGCTGGGCCTGGTGCTGGGCCTGGTGCTGGGCCTGGTGCTGGGCCAGGTGCTGGGCCTGGTGCTGGTCCTGGTGGTGGGCCTGGTGGTGGGCCAGGTGCTGGTCCTGGTGGTGGGCCTGGTGGTGGGCCTGGTGCTGGGCCTGGTGGTGGGCCTGGTGGTGGGCCAGGTGCTGGTCCTGGTGCTAGTCCTGGTGCTGGTCCTGGTGCTGGGCGTGGTGCGGGTCCTGGTGCTGGTCCTGGTGCTGGTCCTGGCGCTGGTCCTGGTGCTGGGCCAGGTGCTGGGCCTGGTGCTGGTGCTGGTGCTGGGCCTGGTGGTGGGCCTGGTGCTGGTCCTGGTGCTGGTCCTGGTGCTGGTGCTGGTGCTGGTCCTGGTGGTGGGCCTGGTGCTGGGCCTGGTGCTGGGCCAGGTGCTGGGCCAGGTGCTGGGCCTGGTGCTGGTCCTGGTGGTGGGCCTGGTGGTGGGCCAGGTGCTGGTCCTGGTGGTGGGCCTGGTGGTGGGCCTGGTGCTGGGCCTGGTGGTGGGCCTGGTGGTGGGCCAGGTGCTGGTCCTGGTGCTAGTCCTGGTGCTGGTCCTGGTGCTGGGCGTGGTGCGGGTCCTGGTGCTGGTCCTGGTGCTGGTCCTGGCGCTGGTCCTGGTGCTGGGCCAGGTGCTGGGCCTGGTGCTGGTGCTGGTGCTGGGCCTGGTGGTGGGCCTGGTGCTGGTCCTGGTGCTGGTCCTGGTGCTGGTGCTGGTGCTGGTCCTGGTGGTGGGCCTGGTGCTGGGCCTGGTGCTGGGCCAGGTGCTGGGCCTGGGCCTGGTGCTGGGCGTGGTGCTGGCCCTGGTGCTGGTGCTGGGCCTGGTGCTTGTGCTGGGCCTGGTGCTGGTCCTGGTGCTGGGCCTGGTGCTGGTGCTGGTGCTGGGCCTGGTGCTGGGCCTGGTGCTGGTGCTGGGCCTGGTGCTGGGCCTGGTGCTGGTGCTGGGCCTGGTGCTGGGCCTGGTGCTGGCCCTGGTGCTGGTGCTGGTGCTGGGCCTGGTGCTGGGCCTGGTGCTGGTCCTGGTGCTGGTGCTGGGCCTGGTGCTGGGCCTGGTGCTGGGCCTGGTGCTGGTGCTGGTGCTGGGCCTGGTGCTGGTGCTGGGCCTGGTGCTGGGCCTGGTGCTGGTGCTGGGCCTGGTGCTGGGCACCTGGTGCTGGTGCTGGGCCTGGTGCTGGGCCTGGTGCTGGTGCTGGGCCTGGTGCTGGTGCTGGGCCTGGTGCTGGGCCTGGTGCTGGGCCTGGTGCTGGTGCTGGGCCTGGTGCTGGTGCTGGGCCTGGTGCTGGGCCTGGTGCTGGTGCTGGGCCTGGTGCTGGGCCTGGTGCTGGGCCTGGTGCTGGTGCTGGGCCTGGTGCTGGGCCTGGTGCTGGGCCTGGTGGCCTATAATTCCTCAGACTGTAGGACCACCTCTTGTGTCGTGCCGGTGGTTGGGGGGGGGGGGGGCTGGTGGTGTTCCCGGTCTTGCTGCTGCTGTTGCTGCTGCTGCTGCTGCTACTGTTGCTGCTGCTGCTACTGTTGCTACTGTTGCTGCTGCTGCTACTGTTGCTGCTACTACTGTTGCTGCGGCTACTGTTGCTGCTGCTACTGTTGCTGCTGCTACTGCTGCTACTGTTGCTGTTGCTGCTGCTGCTGCTGCTGCTACTGTTGCTGCTGCTACTGTTGCTGCTGCTACTGTTGCTGCTGCTGCTACTGTTGCTGCTGCTACTGTTGCTGCTGCAACTGTTGATGCTGCTACTGCTACTGTTGCTGCTGCTGCTGTTGCTGCTGCTGCTGCTACTGTTGCTGCTGCTACTGTTGCTGCTGCTGCTACTGTTGCTGCTGCTGCTGCTGTTGCTGCTACTGTTGCTGCTGCTGCTGTTGCTGCTGCTACTGTTGCTGCTGCTGCTGTTGCTGCTGCTGTTGCTGCTACTGTTGCTGCTGCTGCTATTGCTGCTGCTGCTGCTGCTACTGTTGCTGCTGCTGCTGCTACTGTTGCTGCTGCTGCTGCTGTTGCTGCTGCTGCTGCTGCTACTGTTGCTGCTGCTGCTGCTGCTACTGTTGCTGCTGCTGCTGCTGCTACTGTTGCTGCTGCTGCTGCTGCTGCTGCTGCTGTTCCTGTTTCTGCTGCTTCTGTTGCTGCTGCTACTGTTGCTGCTGCTGCTGCTACTGTTGTTGCTGCTGCTGCTACTGTTGCTGCTGCTGCTACTGTTGCTGCTGCTGCTGCTACTGTTGCTGCTGCTGCTACTGTTGTTGCTGCTGCTGCTGCTACTGTTGCTGCTGCTACTGTTGTTGCTGCTGCTGCTACTGTTGCTGCTGCTGCTACTGTTGCTGCTGCTGCTGCTGCTGCTACTGTTGCTGCTGCTGCTACTGTTGTTGCTGCTGCTGCTGCTGCTGCTGTTGCTGCTGCTACTGTTGTTGCTGCTACTGTTGCTGCTGCCACTGTTGCTACTGCTACTGTTGTTGCTGCTACTGTTGCTGCTACTGTTGCTGCTGCTGCTGCTGTTGCTGCTGCTGTTGCTGATGTTGCTGCTGCTGCTACTGTTGCTGCTGCTATTGTTGCTGCTGCTACTGTTGCTGCTGCTGCTATTGTTGCTGCTGCTACTGTTGCTGCTGCTGCTACTGTTGCTGCTGCTGCTGCTACTGTTGCTGCTGCTGCTACTGTTGTTGCTGCTGCTGCTACTGTTGTTGTTGCTGCTGCTACTGTTGTTGCTGCTACTGATGCTGCTGCCACTGTTGCTACTGCTACTGTTGCTGCTGCTACTGTTGCTGCTGCTGCTGATGTTGCTGTTGCTGCTGATGTTGCTGTTGCTGATGTTGCTGCTGCTGCTACTGTTGCTATTGTTGCTGCTGCTACTGTTGCTGCTGCTGCTGCTATTGTTGCTGCTGCTACTGTTGCTGCTGCTGCTACTGTTGCTGCTGCTATTGTTGCTGCTGCTACTGTTGCTGCTATTGTTGCTGCTGCTACTGTTGCTGCTGCTGCTACTGTTGCTGCTGCTATTGTTGCTGCTGCTGCTACTGTTGCTGCTGCTATTGTTGCTGCTGCTACTGTTGCTGCTGCTGCTACTGTTGCTGCTGCTATTGTTGCTGCTGCTACTGTTGCTGCTGCTGCTACTGTTGCTGCTGCTACTTTTGCTGCTGCTGCTACTGTTGCTGCTGCTGCTACTGTTGCTGCTGCTATTGTTGCTGCTGCTACTGTTGCTGCTGCTGCTGCTACTGTTGCTGCTGCTATTGTTGCCGCTGCTACTGTTGCTGCTATTGTTGCTGCTGCTACTGTTGCTGCTACTGTTGCTGCTGCTATTGTTGCTGCTGCTACTGTTGCTGCTGCTGCTACTGTTGCTATTGTTGCTGCTGCTACGGTTGCTGCTGCTGCTACTGTTGCTGCTGCTATTGTTGCTGCTGCTACTGTTGCTGCTGCTGCTACTGTTGTTGCTGCTGCTACTGTTGTTGCTGCTGCTACTTTTGCTGCTGCTATTGTTGCTGCTGCTATTGTTGCTGCTGCTGCTGCTACTACTGTTGCTGCTGCTATTGTTGCTGCTGCTACTGTTGCTGCTGCTGCTACTGTTGCTGCTGCTATTGTTGCTGCTGCTACTGTTGCTGCTGCTGCTACTGTTGCTGCTGCTATTGTTGCTGCTGCTACTGTTGCTGCTGCTATTGTTGCTGCTGCTATTGTTTCTGCTGCTACTGTTGCTGCTGCTGCTACTGTTGCTGCTGCTACTGTTGTTGCTGCTGCTACTGTTGCTGCTGCTGCTATTGTTGCTGCTGCTACTGTTGTTGCTGCTGCTACTGTTGCTGCTGCTATTGTTGCTGCTGCTACTGTTGTTGCTGCTGCTGCTGCTGATGTTGCTGATGTTGCTGCTGCTACTGTTGTTGCTGCTGCTATTGTTGCTGCTGCTACTGTTGCTGCTGCTGCTACTGTTGCTGCTGCTATTGCTGCTGCTGCTACTGTTGTTGCTGCTGCTACTATCGATGTGGATGTATCTATAGTCAATGGTGCTGGTGCTGCTGTCCTCGTTGATTTTGCAATTGCTTATATTGTTGCTGTCAGTATTGCCTCTGTCCTAACCTTCTCCTCTCCTCTCCTCTCCCTTCTCTTCTCCTCTCCCTTCTCCTCTCCTCTCCTCTCCTCTCCCTTCTCCTCTCCTCTCCTCTCCCTTCTCATCTCCTCTCCCTTCTCTCCTCTCCCTTCTCCTCTCCTCTCCTCTCCTCTCCCTTCTCATCTCCTCTCCCTTCTCCTCTCCTCTCCTCTCCCTTCTCCTCTCCTCTCCTCTCCCTTCTCCTCTCCTCTCCTCTCCCTTCTCTTCTCCTCTCCCTTCTCATCCTCCCCCCCCCCACCACACACTCAGTCACCCTCTTATTATGTACTCTTATGGGTTAGGTACTCTTGATTGGGTATTTGCTAGGACGATTTTTTGTCATGCTCTGCTGTGGTGCGCCACGGGCCAGTCAGTGTTCTGATGGGCCACACCTGTCGCTGTGGTGGTGGCTCAGAGCGCCACGGGCTAGTCAGTGTTCTGATGGGCCACACCTGTCGCTGTGGTGGTGGCTCAGAGCGCCACGGGCTAGTCAGTGTTCTGATGGGCCACACCTGTCGCTGTGGTGGTGGCTGAGAGCGCCACGGGCCAGTCAGTGTTCTGATGGGCCATACCTGTCGCTGTGGTGGTGGCTGAAAGCGCCACGGGCCAGTCAGTGTTCTGATGGGCCATACCTGTCCCTGTGGTGGTGGTTCAGAGCGCCACGGGCCAGTGTTCTGATGGGCCATACCTGTCCCTGTGGTGGTGGTTCAGAGCGCCACGGGTCAGTGTTCTGATGGGCCACACCTGTCGCTGTGGTGGTGGCTCAGAGCGCCACGGGCCAGTCAGTGTTCTGATGGGCCACACCTGTCGCTGTGGTGGTGGATCAGAGCGCCACGGGCCAGTCAGTGTTCTGATGGGCCACACCTGTCGCTGTGTTGGTGGTTCAGAGCGCCACGGGCTAGTCAGTGTTCTGATGGGCCACACCTGTCGCTGTGTTGGTGTTCTGAGCGCCACGGGCCAGTCAGTGTTCTGATGGGCCACACCTGTCGCTGGTGGTGGCTCAGAGCGCCACGGGCCAGATACACGGGTCTTCAGGCAGCGCGTTACATTTAAAATGGCAATTGTGAAAGCTTCTACAAGTGAGTGTCGTCGCGGTTAGCGGTCTGTGAAGGTCGCTATTAGTCGTTTAAGCCAGGATTCGCGAGCAGGTAAAATGTTTTATAGATGAGGACGGGCGCGCGAGGGTTAAACGACAGGTGGCACACTACTGGACGACTTGTGGAGCCAGTGTTGCCAAGTCACTGTTGCACGGTCTCACCCTCCGTGCAGTATAAGGCGCGCAGGTGTGTAAATAACATTACTTGTAATACCTGACTTGTAAGAAAGTGGTATACTGTGTGGGGCCATAAAGGTCACTGCATGCTACGATAATATGGGATGTACTTCTTAGTATACTAAAGTGACGGGTTGGCCTCGACGAAGACTGGAAGCCGGCGGCTTATCAAACTTCCCCATTTGTTTCTCTGCAAAACTCATAAATTCATATTTGGGTCTGGGGGGGACCATCTCCACTCAGGCAGCGTCGGTACTCAAGTGTTGCTGCAACATTCAACAAGTCAGACATTAACCATTTAGGGAGGCAGCTGCCGTTGTTTGTATAGTGGTTGTAGGAACACGATGTTTGGGCGAGCAGGTGTGTGGTGGGGGCCCCTGGAGACGCGGGGCACGGTGCTGGGGAGGACAGCCGGGCGCGGGGAGCACCCACACTGCCTGCCTCGCCCCGCCAGTCCTGCCCCTGTGAGAGTGAGAGAGTGACTGGACTCGCGAAGTGATCCAGCAAGACTTGTCGACTTAGCGACGACGGGAACGACAGCAGTTAGGCAGTAAGGTCATGAACCAGGGGAACACAAGGGGAGGGAAGCCCCTCCCCTCCCACAGTAAGGCAAGGAAGAGAGAACACAAGGGGAGGGAACCCCCCCCCCCCTCCCACAGTAAGGCAAGGAAGAGAGAACACAAGGGGAGGGAACCCCCCCCCCCCCCACAGTAAGGCAAGGAAGAGAGAACACAAGGGGGAAGGAAGCCCCCCCCCCCCCACAGTAAGGCAAGGAAGAGAGAACACAAGGGGGAAGGAAGCCCCCCCCCCACAGTAATTGGCTGCTCTTTGGAAACCATGAAGTCATTTATAAGTTCCGACAATTTGAAAAAAAAAGAGCCAGTAGGAAATTTCTTTTGACTATGACGATCTTAGAAATTATTAATGAAAATATGAAATATTGCAATAAAACTATGAAGCCCTGCGCAACATCCCAGAAAACAGGTCTAGGGAAAGATGAAGTGATGGCTAGTGTGCTCCTGCGCCCCGGAACACGCGACGTGGCATTGTGGCACTGTAACTATTAAGAGATAATAATGCTCGAACAAATATCTTAACTGAACTCTCACAAAGGTAATCACAGAAGACAAGAATCGTGAGAAAACTCGGGCCAAATGTCGTATTCTCAAACTCCAGCGCAAGACATTGTTGGAATTCCTTCACGGCGACCCAAACAAAAGAACGGGGAGGGAGAGGGAGCCGGGTCGTGGCAGCCAGCGCCGCCTCCGTCAATACGTTTGGACAAGTGGGAGCGCCAGCAGCACTCCCACCACCACCCACAGTCACCTGCTCACGCCTCACCTACATCGTCTCCCACCTACACCTATTGTTTCATATTAAACATTTCTTTATTCTCTCAACATAATCAGCTTTATATATGTATGTATATACTGTGTATATACATATGTACATACTGTGTATATATAATTAGACCAACCCTTGTGAGAGCTAAGAAACAATGCAGCTGGGACGGCCCCATTGTAGACAAGAAGCCACAGTTTTGCTGGAGGCAGCAACAACCCCTAGTGACCGTGCACGCCTCACAACTGTGCAGGCTCCCCATGCAGGGACTTTTGGCACTCCATGTCTGCGACAGGCACACGTCTTGATCCGCAGCAGCTCCGTATTGCAGTCACTCTCCGCCTTGCTGCCCCGATCCACACTGTTCATAAGTGTATTTGCGGGGAGAGAGATGCAGATGAATATGGACTGCATGGTCTGCATTGTGGAAAATCAAAGGGTTGGCACTCTAGACACGACAAAATCAATGACATCAATAATAGGAGTCTTGCCTCTGCCCAGTGTCCAGCAGAGAGAGGGAGAGCCTTGCAATCTATTGAACCGTGACTGTCAGCTTTGCTGGCCGACCAGATGGAATCACACTGCGTCACTGGAAAAAAAAACAGTTGGCGTGGGACTATACTTGCATATCCACCCTGACAGCCACATACATCACCCTCTCTGTCAGCCAAGCAGAAGCCGCGGCCACACAAGGAGAAAGAGACAAGTCAACTAAGTACAAGGAAATAGATCACAGGTTCAACTTCATTCCAATAGGATCCGAGACTCTTGGTCCATGGGGAGAGTGTGCAAGGTTTCATAAGGATCTTGGTTCCAGGCTCATTGAAACTACAAGAGACTATAGAAGGCAAGTTTTCTCTTCCAGCACTACAGTGTAGTGATCCAGAGGGGAAATGCCCTCTGCATCCTAGGTTCCTGCCCGGCGTCGGAGAAGTTCGAAGAAATCTACAGCCTCTATGGAACAAAGCTCCCTTTATTTCCTCTTAATATCCACATTTTGTAACCAATCAGATTTACAACTGTGTAGCCTTGTCTAATAAAGTGTACAACATAATAATAAAAAAAATGGGTAGTAGGAGAAGTCAGTACTCATACGCATTTACAGTTAAACGGCAAGTTATTGGCTGAATGCTTCGAGTACCACTTCTCCGATGTGGTACCCCTTTATGTATGTGGTACGGAAAACGAACGAACATTTCCATACAAATGGAAATGTTCGTTTGTTCAAAATCGCTAAGATTTTAACACAACGTTCTATTCGAATCCGAGCGGGTTGTTATATACATACTATATAGTTGTCACGTCTGTGACAGGAAAAAGATGCTTTTTTTTAAAAACTGTGTTTTTCATGTGAGGGAAATCTTCGAAACCTCTTTACCGATTGCTTTGAAATTTTGACACAACGTTGCATTCGAATAGACGCATGTTTTTATAGTCCTACTATATGCATGCCACACCTGTGACAGGGAAAAAAACATGTTTTTTTTTTAAACAGCGCCATCTGTTGGACGTAAAAGCAACACACGCTGTAATCTCCGAAAGTTCTTCACCGATTGCTTTGAAATTTTGAGACAACGTTCCATTCGAATACACGCGTGTTTTTATATACCAACTGTATAGATGCCACACCTGTGACAGGTAAAAACATTTTTTTTCTTTTTTTAAAAATACAGCTCCATCTATTGCACATAAAAGCAACTCAAGCTATATTAAATATGTTACGATTCCATTTGAATGTTTCCGATTGCCATGATAAATTGAATTTTCATAAATTTCGATTTATTTTAATTTTCATTTAATTATTTTGTGCGACATTGTGTTGAAATTGAGCTGTGTTGTTTACCATACCGTTCATTTCATAAGTATAAGTATAGATGCAAACGAGGAGTCACAATAACATGGCAGAAATATGTTGACCAAACCACACACTAGAAAGTGAAGGGACGACGACGTTTCGGTCCATCCTGAACCATTCTCAAGTCATTATGAGTATAGATGCCACACCTGTGACAGGTAAAATCATTCATTTTTGAAGAAACAGCGCAATCTGTTGCATGCAAGAGCAACACACGCTATACTAAATATTCTACGATTCCATTTCAATGTTTCTGATTGCATTGACCAATTGAATTTTTAAAGATTTCAATTGATTTTTATTTTTATTTAATTATTTTGTGCGACATTGAGTTGGACTTGAGCTGCATTGTTTACCATACCATTCATTTCCTGAGTATAGTTTATTTTTGTATTTTTTCATTTTTTCATTTCGTTTTTTTTAACTGTTTTTCTTATATTTCAGTGATGGGAACATCTGATCATTTGATGTTCCCAATTTTCTGATGGGAACATCTGATCGTTTGGGAATGCATCAAACGAGGGAGTGGGGAATGGTGGGGAGGACAAGGAGATGGGAGTGAGGGATGGTGAGGAGGACGAGGGGACAAGGGAGGGGTTAATAGTGGGGAGGACGAGGAGACGGTGGAGTTGGGGATGGTGGGGACGAGGGCACAGGGGAATGGAGAATGGTGGGTAGAACAAGGGGACAGAGGAGTGGGGGATGGTGGAAAGGACAAGGGGACGGGGGAGGGGGGGAGGGAATGGTAGGGGTAACGAGGAGATGGGGGAATGGGAGATGGTGGGGAGGAGGAGGGGACTGTGGAATGGGGGAATAGTTAGGAAGACGAGCGGACGTTGGAGTGGGGGATGTTGGGGAGAGGGGAATAGTGGGGAGGACGAGAGGACGGGGTAGTGGGGAATGGTTGGGAGGAAGAGGGGACGGGTGAGTGAGGAACGGTTGTTAGGATGAGGGGACAAGGCAAGGGGAATGGTGGGGAGGACTGGGAGAAAGATGAAAGTTGCTGAGGCTCAGCATTGCACATGCGTTGCTGAGCCACAGCAACGCATGGCCGGGTACAGCTAGTATACATATATGTTAAGAACTCAACCCCAGGAAGGATTCGAACCTCAGATTTGAATATTTAAAGTATGGTGCTCTAAACACCAGAGTATCCAGTACGTTATCCACTTGACCACTGCAGACTTTACAAAAGTCGTTGATAGCCGAGGCTATTTACATCAACGACCCGAATATTCTGGGGAATAATAGGATTAAGGACCTGCCTGAAACGTTATGCGTGCTGGTGGCTGTACAAGAATGTAAGAAATCTTGTATATATATATAAATAAAATCGTATCCCGTACAAGTAGCCAACAAGTAGCGTGGAGTGAAAGGATGGTGACGCGACCTGCACCTTACAGGACTTGAAGAGCACTACGACACGGAACTGCAACATCAAGGTACACAGTATTTACAAGTACACACACTAGGAACCGTGGCTCAGCAGTTAGTGTTGCTGTTTCTGCTGCTGCTGCTGCTGCAATTGTTACTGTTTCTGCTGCTGATCAGTGAGACTGTTGCTGCTTTCACCACCACAAGGAGCAGCTCGCACCTTGAGTCACGTATATTTCAGACACTTAATGGTTGGCCTTTTGTATTGTAGAGACGTTTATGCTGCCATTGTTCTGTGGGTGTAAAGGCAGAGAGGGAGAGAGCTGTGGCTATTACACTGTGGCTTCCTCTCCGCCGCATCCCGTTATTGGCCTCAAATATCTCCTTATTGCTCGAGCGTTTCAATAACATTTCAATATCTTTACGTGTCCGCATAGTCCGTATCCCCGGTAGTACAGTAGGCTTCGTCCTTGGCACACAATCGGGAGATCGCGGGTTCGATTCCCGGGAGAGACAGAAATAGGTAAGCACTTTTGTTTTCCTTTCATCTAATGCTTGTAGTCACCCAGCAGTAAATAGGTACCCGGGAGTCAGGCAACTGTTGTGGGTTGCATCCTGGGGGATACTCAGCAGTTGGACTAGAAAGAAATTATAGTTACAAACTTCTTCACCAGACACTTTAACGTGTAAAGACCGTTAATTAGCTGTGGGTCTACCAGCCATTCAACTGTGGTGTCTGGCGTCTTGCAGAGTCGCTGCTTTGAATGCTCTGAGGTTGGATTTGAGGTTACGGATTGTATTATCCAGTTCCAAGGTGCTTTATTTCGTATTTCTTTTGATGATTTGTAGTCCTATACATTGTGGCATTCGCCATGTGGTTCTATATATTGCAGCATTCTCCCTGAGGTCCCATATAGTGAAGCATGCTTTCAGTGGTCCTATATATATATATATATATTAGTGCAACATCCTTAATGTTGTCCTATATAATGCAGCATGCTCTCAACAGTTCAATTAATGTAGAGTGACCTATGAAGTCCTATGCACTGTTGTGTGCTCTATCTTATATGGTCCTATATAATAATGCTCATAATCTTCAGGCTTTACAAATGCTTTAGCTTTTTCGTCTGCGTCGCTTGTCCGCCTGCTCATCATGTTGTAGAGATGATGACAGTGCCAAACACGACCAGAATTCATCATGCCTCTAGGCAACCTCTTACGAAACCTCTACATCTTTTTTCAATCATGGCGGGTTTGTTGATATTTATTAAACAATTTGAGCTCCAAAGCTCTGCGAGATTGTTTACAACAGTAATAAACTTGCGCGGTGACGTTTTCGAGCTCGACAATTGTGTAGATGATTGTTGAATAATGTACCTGGTTTGTTCCTTGCTTAAGACTCCTCTATGGCGACGCCTCCGCCGCCACCTCTGGCAGCAGGTCAGACGCTGGGGTCCTGGTCTATGGCGACGCCTCCGGCAGCAGGTCAGACGCTGGGGTCCTGGTCTATGGCGACGCCTCCGCCGCCACCTCCGGCAGCAGGTCAGATGCTGGGGTCCTGGGCTATGGCGACGCCTCCGGCAGCAGGTCAGATGCTGGGGTCCTGGGCTATGGCGACGCCTCCGGCAGCAGGTCAGATGCTGGGGTCCTGGGCTATGGCGACGCCTCCGGCAGCAGGTCAGATGCTGGGGTCCTGGGCTATGGCGACGCCTCCGGCAGCAGGTCAGATGCTGGGGTCCTGGTCTATGGCAACGCCTCTGCCGCCACCTCCGGCAGCAGGTCAGACGCTGGGGCCCTGGTCTATGGCAACGCCTCCGCCGCCACCTCCGGCAGCAGGTCAGACGCTGGGGTCCTGGTCTATGGCAACGACTCTGCCGCCACCTCCGGCAGCAAGTCAGACGCTGGGGTCTTGGTCTATGGCAACGACTCCGCCGCCACCTCCGTCAGCAGGCCAGACGCTGGGGTCCTGGTCTATGGCGACGCCTCCGCCGCCACCTCCGGCAGCAAGTCAGACGCTGGGGTCCTGGTCTATGGCAACGCCTCCGCTGCCACCTCCGGCAGCACCGTTAGCGGGTCAGGGGAAAAAAGTCAAAGTAAGCAGGCAGACAATAGGCTATAAATCCTCCACCGTGGGATTGTAATCTCGTCCTCGGTGTCTCCATCTCCCTCCTGATAGACCCCCAGTCTCTTCCAGGCTACCACAGCTTACATCACTTGATAACATCTTGTGCAATGTTGATTACTGATGCTTTTCCTCGACACCAGCTGGTTAAGAGACAAACACAGACCTTCCGACACATTGTGCTCTCTCTCTCTGGTCCTATACACTGTAGCGTGTTGTAGTGGTCCTATATAATGTTCACTGTCTTCAGGGCTTCCATGTGCCCTGAGAGTCGTAGAGCCGGTGGCCATAGTGTGAGTGGCAAGGTTAAGAGCAGGAGAGAGTCACCCACAGTAAGTGACACTGTGCCTTCAACAGCTGGAGACGGCCGCGTGAGCCAGGGAGATGAAGACATCGGGAAGACTGGCCGGGGCCCCGGCGGTGACAGTCTAAGCAATACCTTTAAGAATAAATGCCACGCATCGTTGACACGAGGCGACAACCGCTGCCAGGAGGATGTTATCAAGATGGACACCACGCCAGGACGACCGCGAGCACGACCGCAAGCAACGCCACACCAGGAGATTAACACGGCCCGAGTAATCAGTGATTGATCACCAATCAGCGAACATTCTTGGCGATGTTTTAGGGTTTAGTGTGTAGGGGCGGCGGGCGTCCCCGGCCGCACGTCCCCGGCCGCACGTCCCCGGGCGGGCGTCCCCGGCCACACGTCCCCGGGCGCACGTCCCCGGGCGCGAGGGACCGGTCACGGAGGTAAGCCATCCTGGTTGTCGAGGGGACACAAACACACAAGTACATCAACAATGTTCCGTGCATGGTCACTACGAGCACAGTGGTGACCATCAGGGAAACGAATGTTGCCACGGAGCTGGTGGGAGATGTATATGGAGAGACAGGGGTGAGGAGAGAGAGAGGAGAGAAAGAGAGAGAGAAAGAGAGAGAAGAGAGAAGAGAGAAGAGAGAAGAGAGAGAGAGAGAGAGAGAGAGAGAGAGAGAGAGAGAGAGAGAGAGAGAGAGAGAGAGAGAGAGAGAGAGAGAGAGAGAGAGAGAGGGGGGGGGGGGGATGAGGAGACAGGGGGGGTACGGAGGCGTCACCTTCACCAAGAAGCACTGGTCGGCTCCCCATGTAAAATTCATACCCCCGACCACTCATCCATCTCAGTTTCCAGACCAGAGATAGTAGACTCTCGCTATCTCTGGCTGCCACCACCACCACTCTCTCTCTCTCTCTCTCTCTCTCTCTCTCTCTCTCTCTCTCTCTCTCTCTCTCTCTCTCTCTCCCCCCCTCCCTCTCTCCACCATTTTCCTGCCCCTTCCCTTGATTATGCTTGAAGACAATTGTGTTCTCTCTCAGCCGCAAACGATGGCTATTGAAACAACACCTTTTTTCAGATATCAATTAGGTGTTGGTGGAGCAGAGTTGGGGGGGGAGGGGAGTTGGCCGGCGGCCGGGCCACAGTACACACGAGGGCCCCTATTCACACGCGGGCCCCTGTACACACGAGGGCCCCTATTTACACGCGGGCCCCTGTACACACGAGGGCCCCTGTACACACGAGGGCCCCTGTACACACGCAGGCCCTTGTACACACGAGGGCCCCTGTACACACGAGGGCCCCTGTACACGAGGGCCTCTGTACACACGAGGGCCCCTGTACACACGAGGGCCCCTGTACACACGAGGGCCCCTGTACACACGCGGGCCCTTGTACACACGAGGGCCCCTGTACACTATTCAAATGTAGATATGATAGAGCCCAGTAGGCTCAGGAAACGGGTCCGTCTAATTACCAAAAACTACCACATACTACACACGCTTCAGAAAACTTCCTGGCAATACGTTAGTAATGAATAAATATGATATATTAAGTTAGGCTGACCTAACCTGACCTAACCTAACCTAACCTAACCTATCCTAACCTATCCTAACCTAACCTAACTTAACCAAACCTAACCTAACCGAAGCTTGGATCGTCGACTTGATTTGGCGTTACCAGCTTTTTATTTTCGTCTAATTTCTTTATAAAAAGATACTTTTTCGGATTAAAATTATGTTTTTTCATGTTGTATGTTCAGCACCAACATTGTAATGAGTAAATATATCATATTTATTCATTACTAACGTATTGTCAGGAAGTTTTCTGAAGCGTGTGTAGTATGTGGTAGTTTTTGGTAATTAGACGGACCGCAGGAATCTGTACACCAGTTGATTGACAGTTGAGAGGCGGAACCAAAGCTCAACCCCCGCAAGCACAATTAGGTGAGTACAATTAGGTGAGTACACACGCGGGCCCTTGTACACACGCGGGCCCCTGTACACACGAGGGCCCCTGTACACACGAGGGCCCCTGTACACACGAGGGCCCCTGTACACACGAGGGCCCCTGTACACACGAGGGCCCCTGTACACACGAGGGCCCCTGTACACACGCGGGCCCCTGTACACACGAGGGCCCCTGTACACACGAGGGCCCCTGTACACACGCGGGCCCCTGTACACACGCGGGCCCCTGTACACACGCGGGCCCCTGTACACACGAGGGTCCCTGTACACACGCGGGCCCCTGTACACACGCGGGCCCCTGTACACACGCGGGCCCCTGTACACACGCGGGCCCCTGTACACACGCGGGCCCCTGTACACACGCGGGCCCCTGTACACACGCGGGCCCCTGTACACACGCGGGCCCCTGTACACACGAGGGCCCCTGTACAAACGCGGGCCCCTGTACACACGAGGGCCCCTGTACACACGAGGGCCCCTGTACACACGCGGGCCCCTGTACACACGAGGGCCCCTGTACACACGCGGGCCCCTGTACACACGCGGGCCCCTGTACACACGAGGGCCCCTGTACACACGCGGGCCCCTGTACACACGAGGGCCCCTGTACACACGCGGGCCCCTGTACACACGCGGGCCCCTGTACACACGCGGGCCCCTGTACACACGCGGGCCCCTGTACACACGCGGGCCCCTGTACACACGAGGGCCCCTGTACAAACGCGGGCCCCTGTACACACGAGGGCCCCTGTACACACGAGGGCCCCTGTACACACGCGGGCCCCTGTACATACGAGGGCCCCTGTACACACGAGGGCCGCTGTACACACGAGGGCCCCTGTACACACGCGGGCCCCTGTACACACGAGGGCCCCTGTACACACGAGGGCCCCTGTACACACGAGGGCCCCTGTACACACGAGGGCCCCTGTACACACGAGGGCCCCTGTACACACGCGGGCCCCTGTACACACGAGGGCCCCTGTACACACGAGGGCCCCTGTACACACGCGGGCCCCTGTACACGAGGGCCCCTGTACACACGAGGGCCCCTGTACACACGAGGGCCCCTGTACACACGCGGGCCCCTGTACACACGAGGGCCCCTGTACACACGAGGGCCCCTGTACACACGAGGGCCCCTGTACACACGAGGGCCCCTGTACACACGAGGGCCCCTGTACACACGAGGGCCCCTGTACACACGCGGGCCCCTGTACACACGCGGGCCCCTGTACACGAGGGCCCCTGTACACACGAGGGCCCCTGTACACACGAGGGCCCCTGTACACACGCGGGCCCCTGTACACACGAGGGCCCCTGTACACACGAGGGCCCCTGTACACACGAGGGCCCCTGTACACACGCGGGCCCCTGTACACACGAGGGCCCCTGTACACACGAGGGCCCCTGTACACACGCGGGCCCCTGTACACACGAGGGCCCCTGTACACACGAGGGCCAATGTACACACGAGGGCCCCTGTACACACGAGGGCCCCTGTACACACGCGGGCCCCTGTACACACGCGGGCCCCTGTACACACGAGGGCCCCTGTACACACGAGGGCCCCTGTACACACGAGGGCCCCTGTACACACGAGGGCCCCTGTACACACGAGGGCCCCTGTACACACGAGGGCCCCTGTACACACGCGGGCCCCTGTACACACGAGGGCCCCTGTACACACGCGGGCCCCTGTACACACGAGGGCCCCTGTACACACGAGGGCCCCTGTACACACGAGGGCCCCTGTACACACGCGGGCCCCTGTACACACGCGGGCCCCTGTACACACGAGGGCCCCTGTACACACGAGGGCCCCTGTACACACGAGGGCCCCGGCGGGCCTTACTACTGCTGGAATATAAACGATAAACACCAAGAGATCAAAGACCACAATATAAAATTTTAGATTCCATTGCCATTGTGTTGTCTGGGTCTATTGCATATTTAATGGTGGCCGGGCGCACCGGCTCTCAGGGCAAGAGTTCCTTGGGGTGGTTTTCCTTTGCACTAAGACGTCAACTTTCACCATTGCCGACCCCGGTGCTTGGCACGCTAATGCCCCGAAACCTTCATATTCCGTGACGTGCATGGCAGTGGCAGCCGTCCGCCATTCTCTAAAAACTACTCCGGCAAATATACGACGTTTGCCTCCCAGAATGGGCCCATCTATTGCATTACGGAGAGACGAACATACCGTCGTTTATACACCTATATAATGCCTTAGTGGTGAGAGCAATGGCGGCGAGAGCCACCATCTGGTGAGAGGTGTAGGGGCGGCGCTGCTGCCCGAGGTACGAGCACCAGGCGCCCAGACGCCACACAAACCATCCACTTGCCGAAGGTTAACTGTAGGTGATGGTGGTCGCCGTCCTCATATGCATCTATTTACACCCCGGGGAATTCTCGGCCACGTTTTTTCAGCGACAGGTTTAAGAGAAACTGAACACGGAATTAGACTATGCGGGGAGCTCCAGCGGCGTCCTCGGGCAGCGATGGTGGGTCCCTGTGGGCGGGTCTCAGGGCTGGTGGCAGTCGTCGGCCCCCCACACCACCCGACTGATAACTTAACGCGGAGATCACCGCTATATTAATGTTACCATCAAACGCTTCACTACAACAATGACAAGTAACGTTGGGGCAGTGTGATGTACTCACCCCTCACGTGCTGGGGAGGGGGTCTCCTGCCCCCCCCTGCACCTCGCCCCCCTGCACCTGTGTGTGTGTCCGGCCTTCCAGGCAGGATCACACAGATATTACCATGATAACACCGACCGTGCTAACACCACAGGTGATACGGTGTCTATCTTTGACCCTTAGCTGGAGGGGAAAGTAAGAGGGGGCGGGGAGGCTGATTGGCCTTCAGGAGATGGATGCCCCATGAGGAGATGGATGCCCCCAGGAGGAGATGGATGCCCCAGGAGAGGAGGTGGATGCTCTAAGAAAGCGTCTGTCCGAGGAAAGGGAAAAGAACGAAGCAGGGTACCATCTTTCTTCTTCTCTTTTCCATGCGTCTCTAAACCTCTCTTGTTTTGTTTGAGGCATCCCACAAGAGGGTCCCCTTCAACACCCCCCACAAGAGGGTCCCCTTCAACACCCCCCACAAGAGGGACCCCTTCAACACCCCCACAAGAGGGTCCCCTTCAACACCCCCCACAAGAGGGACCCCTTCAACACCCCCACAAGAGGGTCCCCTTCAACACCCCCCACAAGAGGGACCCCTTCAACACCCCCACAAGAGGGACCCCTTCAACACCCCCCACAAGAGGGACCCCTTCAACACCCCCACAAGAGGGTCCCCTTCAACACCCCCCACAAGAGGGTCCCCTTCAACACCCCCACAAGAGGGTCCCCTTCAACACCCCCCACAAGAGGGACCCCTTCAACACCCCCACAAGAGGGACCCCTTCAACACCCCCACAAGAGGGACCCCTTCAACACCCCCACAAGAGGGACCCCTTCAACACCCCCACAAGAGGGGCCCCTTCAACACCCCCACAAGAGGGACCCCTTCAACACCCCCACAAGAGGGGCCCCTTCAACACCCCCACAAGAGGGACCCCTTCAACACCCCCCCCCCCACATTTTTATATTAGTCCTTCAAAAACATATTTACCATTTATCTTATGTATCACTGCCCACCAACTCTCTCAGGGGGCATTCCTCATCCTGCCAGCCCCACCAGAATCATTCCTCATCATGCCAGCCCCACCAGAATCATTCCTCATCATGCCAGCCCCACCAGAATCATTCCTCATCATGCCAGCCCCACCAGAATCATTCCTCATCCTGCCAGCCCCACCAGAATCATTCCTCATCATGCCAGCCCCACCAGAATCATTCCTCATCCTGCCAGCCCCACCAGAATCATTCCTCATCATGCCAGCCTCACCAGAATCATTCCTCATCCTGCCAGCCCCACCAGAATCATTCCTCATCATGCCAGCCCCACCAGAATCATTCCTCATCATGCCAGCCCCACCAGAATCATTCCTCATCCTGCCAGCCCCACCAGAATCATTCCTCATCATGCCAGCCCCACCAGAATCATTCCTCATCATGCCAGCCCCACCAGAATCATTCCTCAGCAAGTAAATGTAAGTTATCTATCTTACATTTACTCTTAGGAAGGAACCTCACCAACAATTTTAGAGATTATACCCAGCTGCGTCCAAATCCCATTGTTGACACTTTCTCACGCACCCTACCGCTATCTTCCAGCCGCTCTCTCTCTCTCTCTCTCTCTCTCTCTCTCTCTCTCTCTCTCTCTCTCTCTCTCTCTCTCTCTCTCTCTCTCTCTCTCTCTCTCTCTCTCTCCCTCTCTCTATGTAGATACTTGAGGTCTACACATAGCCTCTTCCAGCTGACATCAGCAACATCATCTGTTTGATACTGTTCACTTGAGACAGTTAAGTAAGCAAGACAGCTGTACCCAGCTGTGTCTGGGTACAAGTGACAGGATGAACAACCCAGCGGGGTGTGTTCCTATTGGGGAGTGTTGTACATGCTGCTATGGCGGTGTGTCCACTCACAGGATGAGTGGCGCTGCCCAATACTGTCACTATGGCGGTGTGTCCACTCACAGTATGAGTGACGCTGCCCAATACTGTCACTTTGGCGGTGTGTCCACTCACAGGATGAGTGGCGCTGCCCAATACTGTCACTATGGCGGTGTGTCCACTCACAGTATGAGTGACGCTGCCCAATACTGTCACTTTGGCGGTGTGTCCACTCACAGGATGAGTGGGGCTGCCCAATACTGTCACTTTGGCGGTGTGTCCACTCACAGGATGAGTGGCGCTGTCCAATACTGTCACTATGGCGGTGTGTCCACTCACAGGATGAGTGGTGCTGCCCAATACTGTCACTATGGCGGTGTGTCCACTCACAGGATGAGTGGCGCTGCCCAATACTGTCACTATGGCGGTGTGCCCACTCACAGGATGAGTGGTGCTGCCCAATACTGTCACTATGGCGGTGTGTCCACTCACAGGATGAGTGGCGCTGTCCAATACTGTCACTATGGCGGTGTGTCCACTCACAGGGTGAGTGGCGCTGTCCAATACTGTCACTATGGCGGTGTGTCCACTCACAGGATGAGTGGTGCTGCCCAATACTGTCACTATAGCGGTGTGTCCACTCACAGGATGAGTGGTGCTGCCCAATACTGTCACTATGGCGGTGTGTCCACTCACAGGATGAGTGGTGCTGCCCAATACTGTCACTATGGCGGTGTGCCCACTCACAGGATGAGTGGCGCTGCCCAATACTGTCACTATGACGGTATGCCCACTCACAAGATGAGTGGCGCTGCCCAATACTGTCACTATGGCGGTGTGTCCACTCACAGGATGAGTGGTGCTGCCCAATACTGTCACTATGGCGGTGTGCCCACTCACAGGATGAGTGGCGCTGCCCAGTACTGTCACTATGGCGGTGTGTCCACTCACAGGATGAGTGGCGCTGCCCAATACTGTCACTATGGCGGTGTGCCCACTCAGGATGAGTGGCGCTGCCCAGTACTGTCACTATGGCGATGTGTCCACTCACAGGATGAGTGGCGCTGCCCAATACTGTCACTATGGCGGTGTGTCCACTCACAGGATGAGTGACGCTGCCCAATACTGTCACTATAGCGGTGTGTCCACTCACAGGATGAGTGGCGCTGCCCAATACTGTCACTATGGCGGTGTGTCCACTCACAGGATGAGTGACGCTGCCCAATACAGTACTGTCACTATGGCGGTGTGTTCACTCACAGGATGAGTGACGCTGCCCAATACTGTCACTATGGCGGTGTGTCTACTCACAGGATGAGTGACGCTGCCCAATACTGTCATTATGGCGGTGTGTTCACTCACAGGATGAGTGGCGCTGCCCAATACTGTCACTATGGCGGTGTGTCCACTCACAGGATGAGTGGCGCTGCCCAATACTGTCACTATGGCGGTGTGTCCACTCACAGTATGAGTGGCGCTGCCCAATACTGTCACTATGGCGGTGTGTCCACTCTCAGGATGAGTGGCGCTGCCCAATACTGTCACTATGGCGGTGTATCCACTCACAGGATGAGTGGCGCTGCCCAATACTGTCACTATGGCGGTGTGTCCACTCACAGTATGAGTGGCGCTGCCCAATACTGTCACTATGGCGGTGTGTCCACTCTCAGGATGAGTGGCGCTGCCCAATACTGTCACTATGGCGGTGTATCCACTCACAGGATGAGTGGCGCTGCCCAATACTGTCACTATGGCGGTGTGTCCACTCACAGGATGAGTGGCGCTGCCCAATAAACTCGCCCCTCGGGGCAAAATTAAATTAATTAGCAGCAAGAAGTGAGGGTCCAGACACAGACTGGCTGTGACCGCCTCACCGCATTAAGGCAACCCGTCCTCAGAACCCATGTCCATTCCATCCAGCGGTCGACCCCAAAGACGCATTCATCAATTTTAACATGCTGTACATTCAGATTAGGAATTTTCTTAAATATAAATCAATATTGTTATATATTAGCATGCTGTGTATATTTAGGCACTGGTTAGGTTAGGTGTTTAGGTTGGCGATTATTTGTATTTGTAGTACGTGGGTGAAGCATTTACAGCGTTGTAGTTCGAACAACAGTCGTCAGTGAAGCACTTGTTCCGGAAGTGTTCCGACGTCATCAGTTGTGAGTAGTGTGTAAACCGTTTTTCATAGATCTACAGGGGCGTTTGGCGGGTGGATGGAATGGACTTTGGCCTTTGTTGACGAGGACGGGCTGGTTAAGGAGCCAGTTGTGCATCACTCTTAAGTGTCTCTCCTTACAGCGATGATCCTCAAAGTTCACTGTCCCAAAGCGCTCAGCTCATGCCATCTTTCGTCCAGATTTAAGATACATATCCCGTTGATATATTTGTAATCAATTTATTGCATACGGAAGTGTGATACCCGAACATCATACTGAGTTCCTTTGATGCCGACCGTGAACGGAAGCTGCGTTGACTGATGTTTGGTCACTTAAGAGTGTTAAGTGAGGTTGGCTCCCGTGGCAAGCATTACTGTTCACTTACGCTACCACACTTGTATGATACACATTCAGAGTAATTAAGCTCTACGTATATTGGTAATTAAGGTCTTGAATAAATACTGGTTAAGCGTTACTCCGGTCGTTACCATACAACCTTCAGCCTTAAGACATTATTGCTCGTTATCGGTCACTCCAGTGAACGACACCATTGTTCACTATTGTGATGAACAGCTGAACATTCTCTTTGGTTCAGTCCACTGCTGCTGGCACTGTCTCCTGCTGCTGCTGGCACTGTCTCTTGCTGCTGCTGGCACTGTCTCTTAAAGCTGCTGGCACTGTCTCCTGCTGCAGCTGGCACTGTCTGCTGCTGCTGCTGGCACTGTCTCCTGCTGCTGCTGGCACTGTCTCCTGCTGCTGCTGGCACTGTCTCCTGCTGCTGCTGGCACTGTCTCCTGCTGCTGCTGGCACTGTCTCCTGCTGCTGCTGTTCTCACATCCTCCAGCTATAACAACTGAAATTTCAACTATCACTGATAACCGGATTTTGAGTGGAGCGCGTCAGCTGTCTCCACTTATGACCACCACAGAGAGAGAGAGAGAGAGAGAGAGAGAGAGAGAGAGAGAGAGAGAGAGAGAGAGAGAGAGAGAGAGAGAGAGAGAGAGAGAGAGAGAGAGAGAGAGAGAGAGAAGCGGAGGAGAGTGCGAGAAGCGGAGATAGAGTGAGAGACAGACAGACATCTCTGCTATTGCTTATATGACCCCACTTAAACATCAACCACCACCAAGGAAGTATACACAACTCTTACACACCCCTGATATAATACCCTTATTATTATTATCATCCAGACTCGGGGAACTAGGAATGAGATAAAACAGGTCTTGATATCCCTGGAAGCTGTTTAGGCACAGTTTCCGCACCTCTTGGGACTAGGAGCCGGGGCCAGGAGCTGTGGTCCGGCAGCCTGAGCAACTCTCATCAACCACTTACTCTCACAGCAGAGGGCAGACTGAAGGAAATAGTATGGAGGTTAAAAAGAACGTGTTCACTGATAATTAAATGACATTTACTCCCAAGGGCAGGTGTAGAAGACCATTGAGGGACACTAGTCAAGAAGGACATGTAATATATGTTGACGTTCTCCCCATTATTACATTAGGCCCGTATGATTAACACTTGGAGTTGACATTTATACAACAATCAACTACTGAATTTATTTACCGTGGCAGCCTAGGTATATCTTCCCTACTTTAGTCAGTAGAACTGATGACGTTCAGTTAAAGAAACTGGAGGTCAGTACTTACCATATTCACCGTCCACACCACTCTATATGAGGCCATGGTCTTCATCCCTCGTGACTGTCCTTATGCAGCACTTACACTCACCTGTCTCACCTGTCTCACCTGTCTCACCTGTCTCACCTGTCTCACCTGTCTCCAGCCCTATGTTTTATATAATTATTGAGGGCTTGTGTGAGGTCGTGCATCATCGTTTTGTTCTTGACTAGTAGTCCCAAGTGGACTAGTAAGGCCGCAACACATATGATAACATAATTATCTCCTGAGCTCTCGACCTGATCTGGTGCCTGGCTGCTGTCTCTATGTGTGTGTTGATAGTGTCTCCTGACACACTGTGTGTTGATAGTGTCTCCTGACACACTGTGTGTTGATAGTGTCTCCTGACACACTGTGTGTTGATAGTGTCTCCTGACACACTGTGTGTTGATAGTGTCTCCTGACACACTGTGTGTTGATAGTGTCTCCTGACACACTGTGTGTTGGTAGTGTCTCCTGACACACGGTGTGTTGGTAGTGTCTCCTGACACACTGTGTGTTGATAGTGTCTCCTGACACACTGTGTGTTGATAGTGTCTCCTGACACACTGTGTGTTGCCTGGTCCAGACCTGTACTGCTCTTACACTGTTCTCAACTTGTACTGTTACACTCCTGCTGGCTCCATGTCCCATATGGCACTGAATTTGAGTAGCATCTTGCCTGTCCTGTGTGGCAGTGAATACGAGCATCATCCTCACTTGTATGACAGTGATTGATTTGATTGATGAAGATTAAGCCACCCAAGAGGTGGCACGAGCATTAATAGCTCGAAAGTGGTAAAAGTAATTTTTTGAGTGAATGTATACGGTGTGCTGAGGTCGCACTTAATCGTCAAGCTGCTATCGCGGGGGGTGGGGGGGGGGCGAGGATACTGCTTGACAGTATCTATGAGGGTGTCCAGCTGCTGGACACCTTTTTTGACCAGAAGAGTGGCAGTGTTGATGGCTTCAGGGTGGTTACTGTAAGATTCAGGGACTCTTAAAAGCTCTTCTAAGGTCACTGGTTGCTTCACATTCCAGGAGATAGTGAAGTTGTGGTTTTTCTGTGATTGTTTAGGAGAAGATGCACTATCTCTCTCGGGGTTCACCAATCTCCCAGTTGCATCTGTGACCTAGACGTAGTCTATATAACCCAACTGGTATTTCCCTGTGGATTCCTTTTGGGATATTTAACCTGTCTAAATTGGTGGCCTAAAGATACCATATTGCAGAGGGCGAACTTTCTGCTACTCTCTGGTGTAGATGGGCTTTGTTGAGGTGTGAGAGGTTTTTGGTGATGGTGTTTGTAATGTACTCTAGGCTGGGTTGAATTCTTTTGTGGATCACTGGAAGACGAGTTGCCAATTTAGCAGTTTCCTTGACTTTCTCATTTAATGGGATTCCAACATGGGATGGGATCCATTTTAGGGTTATGTTGAGTCCTTTGCCTTTAGCTACTGCTCCAAGATACAAAATGGTGGTAATTATTTCCTCATTATTTCCTCATTTCCTTCACTTTTTATTTCCTAATATTTGAAGTGCAGCTTTTGAGTCTGTGTGTATGATTGTATTTTGAGTGGTTTGTGCAATCACATATGAGAATGCCTGTTGTATGGCAAACAGCTCAGTTTGGGTTGATGATACTGGTCCTCCCAGTCTCCAATATGCCTGTACGCTGGTCGTGCAAAGAGCAGCGCCAGCACTCTCATATTCTGTGTCCACCGATCCGTCTGTGAAGATGTGGGTGGCTCCTGCTGCTGCAATGCTATGCATTTGCTTGTATATGATGCACCTTAGGATTGTTGGATCATAGGCAACCTTTTTCATCGTAAGACCTATTATTATCCTGATGGTAAGCTCCTCCCACGGCGGGGAACAAGTGTAGTAAGACAGTGAATATGAGCAGTATTGTCACTATCTTTACACAGGTGAGGTGACCCAGCTGAGGTGACAACTCAGGTGACACAGCTGAGGTGACACACCTGAGGTGACAATATCATCAACAGGACTCTAGTTTGTTCGCTTGTAATACAAGTAGTAATTTTTTCCCAAAGTACTAAACATTACCCCACCTACCTTCTTTCCCCTTTCCCATCTTCCCTCTTACCCCACACACCTCCCTCTTACCCCACACCCCCTCCCCTTCCCTCAGCGCCTCGCCATATACACACAGAACCAGACCGCCAATTTACAGGTAATCTTAAATCTTATCTCGCAGGCTAAAACCTGACTCCACACATCCACCCCGCTATCCTGTGACAAACGCACTCACGCGCGCACACACACACACACACACACACACACACACACACACACACACACACACACACACACACACACACACACACACACATCGTCTGGTAGCTGAGCGGACAGCGCGCAGGGTTCTTAATTCTGTGGCCCGGGTTCGATTCCCGGATCAGGCAGAAACAAATGGGCAAAGTTTCTTTCACTCCTGATGCCCCCTGTTACCTAGCAGTAAATAGGTACCTGGGAGTTAGACAGCTGTTACGGAACTGCTTCCTGTGAGTGTGTGAGTGTGTGTGTGTGTGTGTGTGTGTGTGTGTGTGTGTGTGTGTGTGTGTGTGTGTGTGTGTGTGTGTGTGTGTAGAAAAAAAATAGTAGTTACAGTTGATTGACAGTTGAGAGGCGGGCCGAAAGAGCAGAGCTCAACCCCCGCAAGAACAACTAGGTGAATACACGCAGCGTCCCAGCGTGTGTGCACACACAACGAGACTGGTCCCAGAGCTGCGAGGGATGAGGTACGAAGACAGACTGAAGGAACTCGTTAGAAAAAGAGGAGGGAGAGGGGGACATGATTCAGACGTAGAAATTACTTAGGGGAATTGACAGGGTGGAAAAAAGAGGAAATGTTTACAATATATACCAGTAGAACAAGAGGGCACGGTTGGTAGCTCGATAGTCAGACGTGTTATACAGATAGAAAGTTTTCTTTTAGCTTAAAGATAGTGAGTAAATGGAACAACCTAAAGAAGCAGCCTATAGAGGCGAAGTCGAGTCACATCTTTAACAGCAGAAATGATAAAATAGGTCAGGAATCATTGCATTAGACACCTGCGGCTAAAAAAAAGCGTGGTCCCAGAAGTTGCGCTCGATCCTGCAGGTACAAGTAGTGAGTACAAATAGGTGAGTACAGACGTCAACTAGCTGTCAAGAGGAAGTTGGCTCCATCATATCAATGTTTGCAGACGTCGCAAAACTTATGAGAGGAGTGAGGACAGATATATAATGGGATACCTTGCTAATGACTTTGGACTCGCTCCAAAAGTGGTCCAAAAAATGACTGCTAGAATTTAACCCATCCAAATGCAATGTTATGAGGATTGTAGTATGAGTGTGAAGACCAATAGAGCAGTGTAGGTTGTAGGAGTGAGCGAGCTTCTTGAATCAGACAAGGATAAAGACCTGGGAGCAGACATGTTATCAGATCTGATGCCAGAAGCCCACACTAGCAGACAAAGAGCAGCAGCGTGTGCCACACTGGCAGACTGTGCACCGTCCAGTATCGTGACGACAGGGGCTGTCCTCCCACGTCCCAGGCGAGTCCCACTCTTGAATATGAAGTCCCGACGTGTAACCCAGAGTTAAAAACAACGGGAAAATTAGGAAAAGATTAAGGATATGCATCGAGGACAGTTTCTGAGCTGAAGGTTTTGACCAATGAGGAAAGTTTAGGGAACATCTTGGACCTTACTACAATTTAGGGGAGTAGAGATAGGGGGGGACATGATGACGACATATAAGATTCTAAAGGATATTTACAAAGTACACACACACACACACACACACACACACACACACACACACACACACACACACACACACACACAAGGGGCCTCGGAGCCTGGTGGATAGCGCGCAGGACTCGTAATTCTGTGGCGCGGGTTCGATTCCCGCACGAGGCAGAAACAAATGGGCAAAGTTTCTTTCACCCTGAATGCCCCTGTTACCTAGCAGTAAATAGGTACCTGGGAGTTAGTCAGCTGTCACGGGCTGCTTCCTAGGGTGTGTGTGTGGGGGGGGGGTGAAAACAAAAAAGTAGTTAGTGTAGTTAGTAAACAGTTGATTGACAGTTGAGAGGCGGGCCGAAAGAGCAAAGCTCAACCCCCGCAAACACAACTAGGTGAATACACACACACACACACACACACACACACACACACACACACACACACACACACACCACACACACACACCCACACACACACACACACACACACACACACACACACACACACACACAAGACATAAAAACGATGAACGTGCTTGATGGTTCTATTACGAGTCAGCTCCAGCGCGCCATATCCTCCACGCGACGACAGTCTAAGTCACCTTCACCATCAACAAGACACTCGACGTTACCGCCCGAGCGAGTGTAACACCCTCTTGCCCCAGAGTGCCACATGTGCCTTCTGGGATTAGGTTGCACATGACTTGTCCAGCTGATACCACCCGAGACCCTGTGTGCCTCGTGCCGGCACTGTGGTCCCCAGGTGTGGCACTGTGGTCCCCAGGTGTGGCACTGTGGCCCCCAGGTGTGGCACTGTAGCTCACCAGGTGTGGCACTGTAGTTCACCAGGTGTGGCACTGTAGCCCCCAGGTGTGGCACTGTAGCTCACCAGGTGTGGCACTGTGGCCCCAGGTGTGGCACTGTAGTCCCCAGGTGTGGCACTGTAGCTCACCAGGTGTGGCACTGTAGTCCACCAGGTGTGGCACTGTAGTCCACCAGGTGTGGCACTGTAGTCCAGGTGTGGCACTGTAGCCCCCAGGTGTGGCACTGTGGCCCCCAGGTGTGGCACTGTGGCCCCCAGGTGTGGCACTGTGGTCCCCAGGTGTGGCACTGTGGTCCCCAGGTGTGGCACTGTGGTCCCCAGGTGTGGCACTGTGGCCCCCAGGTGTGGCACTGTGGCCCCCAGGTGTGGCACTGTGGTCCCCAGGTGTGGCACTGTGGCCCCCAGGTGTGGCACTGTAGTCCACCAGGTGTGGCACTGTAGTCCAGGTGTGGCACTGTAGCCCCCAGGTGTGGTACTGTAGCTCACCAGGTGTGGCACTGTGGCCCCAGGTGTGGCACTGTAGTCCCCAGGTGTGGCACTGTAGCTCACCAGGTGTGGCACTGTAGCTCACCAGGTGTGGCACTGTAGTCCACCAGGTGTGGCACTGTAGTCCAGGTGTGGCACTGTAGCCCCCAGGTGTGGCACTGTAGCTCACCAGGTGTGGCACTGTGGCCCCAGGTGTGGCACTGTAGTCCCCAGGTGTGGCACTGTAGCTCACCAGGTGTGGCACTGTAGTCCCCAGGTGTGGCACTGTAGCTCACCAGGTGTGGCACTGTAGCTCACCAGGTGTGGCACTGTAGTCCACCAGGTGTGGCACTGTAGTCCAGGTGTGGCACTGTAGCCCCCAGGTGTGGCACTGTAGCTCACCAGGTGTGGCACTGTAGCTCACTAGGTGTGGCACTGTAGCACCCAGGTGTGGCACTGTGGCCCCCAGGTGTGGCACTGTAGCACCCAGGTGTGGCACTGTAGCTCCCAGGTGTGGCACTGTGGCCCCCAGGTGTGGCACTGTAGCACCCAGGTGTGGCACTGTGGCCCCCAGGTGTGGCACTGTATCCCACCAGGTGTAGCACTGTAGCTCACCAGGTGTGGCACTGTAGCACCCAGGTGTGGCACTGTAGCTCACCAGGTGTGGCACTGTATCCCACCAGGTGTGGTACTGTAGCCCACCAGGTGTGGGCACTGTAGCCCACCAGGTGTGGCACTGTTGCTCACCAGGTGTGGCACTGTATCCCAATAGGTGTGGCACTGTACCTCACCAGGTGTGTATCCCCAGGTGTGCCACACCTGGGGGGGCTGTAGCTCACCAGGTGTGGCACTGTAGCCCACCAGGTGTGGCACTGTAGCACACCAGGTGTGGCACTGAAGCCCACCAGGTGTGGCACTGTAGCTCACCAGAGCTTGAGCTCGATCCTGCAACACACACACATACACAGAGTATCTTACAGCGCAGTAGTCTAATTCAGACAGAACAGAAGCGTTTCGGCAACGTCCCTTCACCTGATGTCTCTGTTCACCTAGCAGTAAGTATGTACCTGTAGTATATAGGTACAGTAATTAAGCAACTGTTATGGGTTGCAGTTTAAGTACATGTCCAGTGTGTGTGTGTGTGTGTGTGTGTGTGTGTGTGTGTGTGTGTGTGTGTGTGTGTGTGTGTGTGTGTGTGTGTGTGTACTCACCTATTTGAGGTGAGTGCACCTGAATGATCGAGTATTATTTACCTTATGTCTGAATGTTTCAGAGTGAATCCCCAGTCAGGTTCAGCCGGTTTATCCTTGTCTCTCATTCTTGTGGATCCCTTGACATGTTAGTTTAAAGTTTCTTGTAACCACGTCCAGTAGTTTAACTCTCCATGTTTCCACACCCCTTTGTGGTTCTTTGTTCTCCCAGTCCATCTTTCCTTGGTTGATGTCTCCCAGGATACGAGGTTATCTTCTTGAGGTTATCTTGAGATGATTTCGGGGCTTTAGTGTCCCCGCGGCCCGGTCCTCGACCAGGCCTCCACCCCCAGGAAGCAGCCCGTGACAGCTGGCTAACACCCAGGTACCTATTTTACTGCTAGGTAACAGGGGCATAGGGTGAAAGAAACTCTGCCCATTGTTTCTCGCCGGCGCCTGAGATCGAACCCGGGACCACAAGTCCAGTGCCAGTGTGCTGTCCGCTCGGCCGGCAATCGAGGACGGCCTCGATTTCTAGAGGCAACAGTGGAGGTTGTCTTTTAGTGACAGTAGTTCCTGGCGTGTTGTTTCTGTCGTAGTCTTGGTGTGTACCCACCTATTTGGACTCACCTATTTGTGCCTGCAGGATCGAGCTCTAGCATTGGACCCCGCTTATCTAACCGCTGATTGTCTAATCATTAGACAATCAACGCTATGGACCTAATGCAATGACTCCTGGCCTATCTCCGTATCATCTCTGAATAACATCTCTATAACACTTTTGAGTCTCAAGCTTCCATCCGTGTCCCCTTGTTTTGTTCGTATTCATTGTAATTTTCTCAATTTCCACCCGGTCAATCCCTGTCAACTTTTTATACGTCTGTATCATGTCCCCCTCTCCTTCCCTACTTTCTAAAGTCGTCAGGTTTAGTTCCTTCAGTCAGTCTTCGTACCTCATCCCTCGCAGCTCCGGGACGAGTCTCGTTACAAACTTCTGCACCTTCTCGAGCTTCCTAATGTGTGTTTTTTAAGATGTGGGCTCCAGGATGGGGCGCCATACTCTAAGACTGGCCTCAGACGGTATATAGTGATCTAAAAGTCTCCTTATTTAAATTTCTGAAGGATGTTCTGACTTTTGCCAGTGTGTGTACTCACCTAGTTGTGTGTGTGTGTGTGTGTGTGTGTGTGTGTGTGTGTGTGTGTACTCATCTAGTTCTCACCCAGTTGTGTTTGCGGGGGTTGAGCTCTGGCTCTTTGGTCTCGCCTCTCAACCGTCAATCAACAGGTGTACAGATTCCTGAGCCTATTGGGCTCTATCATATCTACACTTGAAACTGTGTATGGAGTCAGTATACACATGGAGTCATGTGTGTGTGTGTGTGTGTACTCACTCGCCTATTTGTGCTTGCAGGATCGAGCATTGACTCTTGGATCCCGCCTTTCCAGCTATCGGTTGTTTACAGCAATGACTCCTGTCCCATTTCCCTATCATATCTATCTAGAGGTTATCTTGAGATGATTTCGGAGCTTTTTAGTGTCCCCGCGGCCCGGTCCTCGACCAGGCCTCCACCCCCAGGAAGCAGCCCGTGACAGCTGACTAACACCCAGGTACCTATTTTACTGCTAGGTAACAGGGGCATAGGGTGAAAGAAACATTGCCCATTGTTTCTCGCCGGCGCCTGGGATCGAACCCAGGACCACAGGATCACAAGTACAGCGTGCTGTCCGCTCGGCCGACTGGCTCCCTCAACCTAGTTTTAAAAGTATGAATAGTATTTGCTTCCACAACCTGTTCCTTAAGTGCATTCCATTTTTCCACTACTCTCACGCTAAAAGAAAACTTCCTAACATCTCTGTGACTCATCTGAGTTTCCAGTTTCCACCCATGTCTCCTCGTTCTGTTATTATTTTTGTGTTGTGTGTGTGTGTGTGTGTGTGTGTGTGTGTGTGTGTGTGTGTGTGTGTGTAGCATACAGCAGATAATACAGAGTAAACAGGTTGGATTTCAAGATATTAAGGAACAGACGGTTGAAGAGGCGGTGTAACAAACTAGGCTGTTGTAAGAATTATCCAGAGTGGGTTATCGACAAAAGAGAATGGGAAGCTGAGCCGCATGGTGACCTGACCCCCAGGGGAATTCGCGGTGGAAATAACCGACGCTTTGTTCATAACTGCGTATAATGAACCATCCTATAGTATTCAGCAATTTAGAGAAAATTAGCCTTTATTCATTTTGCATTAAAATTGTATTGTATAATAGTACTGGATACAATATCAAGAGTATTCTAATTATTGAGTTTGTCACCATCAGTGACGTCACGAATCGGATCTAACTTTTAAGGCGGAGTGACCGGCGGTCATAGGTCATCAGGGGTTGACAGGTCTACTATTTCTACTATTTCTACAAGTTTTAATAACCATTTTTGTGATCGGGAACAGCTCTGCCGTTAGATGTTTGTAATTTAATTCAGTAAAATAATTCAACCAGTCTGGATCAATTCAGTACAAACAGAGTTTAATTGTTATAACTTAACCTTGCTAAAGTAACTGGGTAAGCGATGCGGAACAATACAATGTTCTAGTCTGGGCGAGATCAGACGAGGACAAAGCAGTGTGGTCACGGAAGCAGCTAGGAGAGGTCAAACATCTTACCTCTCCCCTAGACCAGCCAAGACATCCAGCTGGTCGCCCAAGGTATAGTTGCTATTGTTAATTATAGAAATAGTCTTCTCATTTGCCACTCAGGTCAAGTAGGGAGTGTTAAAGTAATAGGGAGTGAACATATTTAGATTTTGTTTTAGTTTTCTTTTAATAAATTAAATTTGTTATTAATTTGCATTTTATTGTTTCCATGTGTTTTATGTGTATACTTGTCCTGGTCACGTGGTCCACACGAGGCAGAGTTGCATTGGGCGCCGATTCTAACATCGAATCGGAATTATCATTACCGTGTAATTTATTCCACACTCAAGGTCATCGTTTATAGTGGGGATCAAGCCCCTAGGTTGATTAATTAGCGTGATCGATCCAGACCTCGATCATTGCTCTTGTATTACTGGTCTGGTGGTGGCAGCAGAGGTGACTCTAGGGTTTTGTTCAGAGCTTAGGTCACGTCATACTGGGTGTAGAATCCTAAGTCGGTCAATCGTCTTAGGACCACGTGGCGTGGAGTTGGCTTTGGTAAAAGTTTTGGAGTCCCTGGGTTTAGAAATAAAAGTAAGAATACGGGTAGAGGGAGTAGAAAGAAGGAAGTAAAGAGAGAGGAACCCAAACCCGTGTTACAATGGTGCACAGCGGTGGTTTCAACAATTTTGTTTGAAATTGTTGAAAGGCTCACGCGTCTAGCCGTTCGAACACGTGCGCGGATGCTAAGGAGACAGCCGCGGGTCAGGATTAGCAGTGCGCCCCACAAGTGCGTTTGAGTGGGGATTGGCGAATCTTGGGTCATGCGGGCTGATATGATTAAGGTTTAGTTAGTAAGATTAGGCTGTTAAAATAGATTTATTGAAAAGGAGACCGCTCCGAGTTGATTGGACTGGGTACCATACTCGACCCATTGCAATTAATTCAGAGGTGTTGGGAGCCACCATACTCTCAACAGCAGTTCCTTGAGGGCTGTCGGGGGCGGATATATCTGTGGGACGCCAGTAGATAGTCCGAGGGCGTTATTAGACGACCCAAAACGCTAAGGAAAAACGTAATCCGTGAAGGGCGTTGCGGCCTCCGAGGGACGGACTAGTAAACTACCTAGCAGCGATTCAACAACTAAGTGATCGCACACTTAGTGGAGGTTGAGTCGTCCCTAGTCATAATTGTTGCTGAAAGCTGCGTGTCGCTCTGTTGGAACCTAGATGGTGTGGCCTCTAGGCTAGGTGTGGTACGGCGAGCCGGTAGGGACAATTATAAGATTAAGTCGAGTGCATTTTTTTAATTAAGTATACTTAAATTTATAAAGTAATTTCCGTTTATTTGCGTTGTTCTAGATTAATTTTTTTTCCCTAAATTCAATCCCCGGTTAAAAAATTTTTTTTATCAAAGTGTTTAGCGTTTTCTTGCATATTAGGCTAAGTGCGTACGTTAAGTCTTGTTATTCCCTGTTCTATTAGTCTAAGTCAGAGGCGTTGTTAATCCTCTGGACTTAGGGCTATATGTCGGTCACGAGAGATAAGTGAAGGAGTTTAAGGGATAATAAGTTGCGTGTAAATGCTTAATAGAGTCCGTGGTATATTTCTAAGTATTTTGGGATAAGTTTTCGGCTAAGTCGATGTCGGAAACTCGTTAACTAATTAATTTGTATTCGTGGGTCACGTGTATGATCTGGGCGTCATTAGGATTCTCCAGTCGATGCGAGTGATATTTTCTAGTTTTTACCAGTAAGACGGTAGAATTGTGTTTGTAGACTTAGAATTCTGTTTTCAGTAGAAACGTAGGTGGAAAATTTTCTAAGTCCAGCTTGGGCTAGAATCTGACTTTTTGGCGGAAATTCTAATTTTTCATGTTTCGTGTATATTCTGGGGCCAGTATTACTCTCTAGTGCGCGCAAGGGACGTAATTCTGTTCGTAAAGCATTAAACAGTGATAATTACATTTTTGCCGAATTTAGTTATTTTTTCGAGAAAATCGTGTCGTAATTTTGTCAGAGTCCATTTGAGGTGAAAATCTCTGATTTTGACGAAAATTCGAATTAGTGAGTGTTGAAACCGCCCGATGTGTCAGTATTGTTCTGTATACAACGTCAGTATTAAATAATAACGTATTTATATCTGGGAACGAGAAACCCAAATTTTTGTGAATTAAACGAGTTTTGTGATATTTGGGGTGATAGAATTTTTTTTCCCTCGGAGTCAGAAAAATTGGCAGAGTCCAGCAATTGAGTAAAAACGCAGTTTTTGATAAAAATTCAATTTTTAGTAAGCATTTATAGGTCCTGGGTGTCTATATTAATCGCTAGAGCGGTTTATTAACGTAAAACTAGTTATTTTCCTTCAGAACAAAGATTTTGATTTTTCAGCGTTTAAGCGAAAAAGCGCGGGACTTAGTTTTTTTTCAGCGCAGCTGGTCCCGCTCCATCAGTCATCAGGGGCCACGCTGCTCACTTCAAGCGCGTTTAGTATTCAAGTACAGTAAATATTCTTTATTAATCCATCACGAGTGCTACGCGTTAGTTGCGTTATCATTTAAATTGTTTTATATAAATTAGATTCTTTAATCTTTTTAACGTAAAGGACTTAGGTTTCAGCAATAGAACTGCGGGATATTTCACGGTCAGACACGAGTGCGGGGCAGACACTCATTCATTGGATTCACTTCAGCGATTCTCTCGATAAATCGGTGTAATTTCCTATTTTGGGAATTTAGTAGTTTTCTCTTAGAAGAGAGTTGTGATTTTTTTTATTTTGTGTAAGATCACGGTTGTAGTGAGTCCGGGTCGAGGGTGTACTAAAGGGTAGTTTAGAAGAGACGTGGCACACCAGGAATCACAGAAAATGTTTAACCCAGATAATGACCAGTCAGTAGGGACCAGTGGGAATGGGAGTGTAGAGGACAGCACCTCTTCCGACACCACTGGGGACCACCTAGGTACACCTCACCCGTCACTACAACAACCCCAACCCCATCCTCAATTCCCATACCTACCCCATCCTCAATTCCCATACCAACCCTTCCCCCAACCCCAGGCCACTCCATACCCATTCCAACCCCAGGCCACCCCATACCCATACCCATACCCATTCCAACCCCAGGCCACCCCATACCCATACCCATTCCAACCCCAGGCCACCCCATACCCATACCCATTCCAACCCCAGGCCACCCCATACCCATACCCATTCCAACCCCAGGCCACCCCATACCCATTCCAACCCCAGGCCACCCCATACCCACCCCAACCTCAATCCACACCCCAACCCGAGGCCACCCACACCATACCTCAGCCTCAACCCCAACCTCAATCCACACCCCAACCCGAGGCCACCCACACCATACCTCAGCCTCAACCCCAACCTCAATCCACACCCCAACCCGAGGCCACCCACACCATACCTCAACCCCAACCCCAGGCCGCCACAGCCTTAGACAGGCAGATGCGCACGGAGACGCCGGGCACTCAGTTGTCGCCATACGTAGAGGCGTTAAGTAAAGGCGAGGGAGCCAAGCCGAGGAACTGTGGCGCGGGTTCATCAGGCGGGAAGCAGCCCTCAGCTGCAAGTTCGAGCCACCCTGCGCGGGGTAACAACAGAGATCCGCGGAGGTGTTACTCCTGCTGGAAGCGCGGGCATATACAGAGGGATTGCGAAGTCACTCCTACGAAAGCATGAAAGCAGGCTCCTAGTGATGGCAGGCCTACTTTTGAGGTGAAAGTGGAAGGTGTGAGATTGACAGCTTTTGTTGATACAGGAAGCCAGGCAACAGTAATTAAAAAGTCAGCCTTCAGCAATTTTAAGTATGCACGTCTTCAACGTTGCGCAAAGACATTAACAGCAGTCAATGGGGAAAAGATTGAGATCGTAGGTCAAGGTACAGTTAATTTTGAGATTGATGGGGAATTGCAGCCTCACACATGTACGATCGTAGAGAACCTTGATTTTCCTGGTCACATCTTAATGGGAACTGATTTTCTGTCGCGATTTGATTATTCCTTGTCTGCTCAAAAAGGGGCTAGGAACTGCAGGTTGCAGTTGGGACAGACTTCCTACCCAGTGGAGATGATCGACCATCCTCCAGTTGTAGCTTCAATTAAGAGGAAGCTGAAATATAATGCGCACTATCCAAAATTGATTTTTAAGTCTCTTCCAGACACAGTTAAGAGGTCATGCGCATTGCATGCATTGACTAAACAGAGTTGCCCACCACATTCTGTTAAATTTATTAAAGTAGCCGTGGGACGTCACATACAACCAGGTACCACCCTTCAGGTGGCTGGGAGATGTGATAGTTTATTAATTCCTCATCACTTAGTTGTAGTGCTCGATAAAGGTGCACTCATTCCAGTTGTCAATCTTTCACATAAGACTTTTCGCTTCAGGGCAGGTGATAGGGTATCTCAGGGAACCATGGTGGAGGACACAGAAATCTTTCACCATGAGTCAGCTGAGACGCCAGCCGTCACTGCACAATGTAGTGCACTAAATATGTTGAACACTAAAACACCATCCAAAGTACAATACCAGACGAGAAATGTTGCACAGAATGTAGAGGAAGTGGAAAAATTAATTTCAGCACTTGATTTGCAACATGTTGCACAGGCAGATAGGAAGGCACTGAGAGGAGTTTTACGAAAATTCCCGAAATTGTTTGCGACAGAGGATGACCAGATTGGTCTCCTTGATAAGATCGAGCACACCATTCCAACTGGTGACCATTTGCCTGTGTACACAAGACAGTGGAGGTTGCCGGAACAGGCAAAGAACATTATCAGGGAGGAGTGCCAGAAAATGTTGAGACAGGGCGTGATAGAGCCTAGTACGTCACCATGGCTCTCTCCTGTTATGCTAGTTCGGAAACCGGACGGTAGTTATCGTTTCTGTGTTGACTACCGGAAGGTGAACGAATTAACTAAGGGTGATGTGTATCCGTTGCCCCGAATACAGGAGATAATAGATCAATTTGGTGCTGCTAAGTATTTCTCAACTCTTGACGCAAAATCGGCGTATTGGGCGATTCCGGTGGCAGAACAGGATAGGGAAAAAACAGCATTCTCGGATGGTAGGCACACTTATCAATTCCGTAGGATGCCGTTTGGTTTGAAGACAGCGCCTTCGTCGTTTCAGAGGGCCATCAACTTTATCCTTAGTCCGGTACTGGGTAGGCATTCTTTAGCGTACCTGGATGATGTTGTGATATATTCCAGGACGTTTGAGGAACACCTACAGGACTTGACTGAGACTTTGAAATTGTTAGATCAGGCAGGTTTCAGGCTGAATGTTCAGAAGTGCACCTTGGCGGCTCAGAAATTCAAATTTCTGGGGTTCCAGGTGTGCCCAGACGGTATCCGACCTGACCCAGATTCTTGCCGCGCCATTGCTGACATGCCTACTCCAAGGACAGCAAAGGACGTGCGTAGGTTTTTGGGGGCGGCCGGATATTTTCGTCGTCACATTGAAGGTTTCGCTGGCATTTCAGCACTCCTGACTGATCTGACAAAGAAAAATGCGAAGTTTGTGTGGAAATCAGAACATGACGAGGCCTATCGCAAACTGAAAGACCAACTAATCACGACACCGGTATTGGCTATTCCTGATTTTGAGAAAGAGTGGGAAGTGCACACTGACGCCAGCGGTATTGCTATTGGCGGGTGCTTAATTCAGCGAGACGCAGATAATTTACCCCATCCAGTAGCCTATTTCAGTAGGAAGGTCAAAGGACCTGAAATTCGTTATTCAGCTACGGATCGGGAGGCACTGGCAGTAGTAGAATCAGTTAGGTATTTCGAGCCTTACCTATTTCAGCGGCATTTTGTAATCTACACAGACCATCGAGCGTTAACACACATATTTAAAAAGCGAACGAAATGCCCACGAATGTCACGCTGGTCTCACGAACTTTCGGCCCACTCATTCCAGATTTTGTACAAGCCTGGTCCAGCCCATGTTGTGCCAGATACGCTAAGTAGAAATATAGCGGCAGTACAGATTAATGAAAACATTGAAACCATTCCATCAGATAAAATGAGAGAATACCAGATGAGCGAGCCTAGATGGAAAGAGATTATTGAGTATTTAGAGGGAGGAAAATACCCCAAAAAGAAAAAGAATTTACCTATACATGATTTTGAGATGAAACAGGGCGTCCTGTATTATGTTAATAGCCAGAATGATAGGGCAGTATTTCAGCTAGTTATTCCGGACGCGTTGCGGTCATCAGCGTTAAAGCTTGCGCATGCTTCAAAAATTGCAGGGCATCCGGGGATCTTTAAAACGCACTTAAAAGCAAAGTCTCTATTTTATTTTCCAGGATTACTTTCTGAGGTAATCAATTTCGTGAAGTCGTGCCCTCGTTGCCAGAGGAGGAAAGGTACCCTTAAGGTACAAGCCCCACTTCAGGAATTTCCTGAAATTCGTGAACCGTTAGATCGTGTGGGGGCCGATCTGATTGATTTACACCACAGTCATTCAGGAAATAGATATGTGTTGGTGCTAGTTGACCATCTGTCTAGATACACTACACTAGTTGCATTACCTCAGAAGGATTCTCGTACGGTTGCAGATGCATTCTTGCGTAGGTTCGTTACTGTATTCGGACCTCCTAAAGTTTTAGTCTCTGACCGGGGTCAAGAATTCAATGGGAATATATTTAGAGAAGTTTGTAAGATTTTAGAGACAACTTCGGCTTTTACAACGGCCTACCACCCACAAGCAAACGGAATGACGGAACGGACTAATCGTTCAGTCAAGGATATGCTTGCAATCCTTGCTGAACATGATGCAAACACCTGGGATGAACACCTACCCTATGTTCAGTTCGCCTTGAATACTGCCATCCACCAATCAATTAACACCCAACCACTTCATTTGTTTACTGGTAATTCATGCAATTTCCCCTCAGGTCTGCTTAACAGACATAATGTTGCATACGGGGAGGACTATCCTTCAGAGGTCCTTGGAAAAATGAGAAATGCATGGAATATTGCAGCTGAAGCGTCCAAGAAGGCACGGACTCGGTATGCTCATTTTTATGACAAGAAAGTGCGCCCTCTTGAGTTGAAGGAAGGAAGCCTCGTATTGAGAGTGAATGAGGCTGCGCCCGCCAATCAGAGCAGGAAACTAGCTCCGAGGTGGCGAGGACCCTATAGAGTAATTAAAAGGGCGGGGCCGGTTAATCTTGTTATAAAAGGAGTGTTCGAGGACCAGGTGGAAAGGACAATTCACGTGAATAAATTGAAACATTATCATGCTAGAGAGGAATTAGAACTGCCTTCAGCGGGTCTAGTTCCTGACTCAGCAGTGCTGACTCATGGCTTCACCGACGAGTCAGAAGATGAGGATGACCCTCTGTCATCGCTCATCAGTAGTCAGGTGCAGTCTCGCCACCCTATGGTGACGAGATCTCGCGCTATACAGTAAAGTAACTTCCCTAGTTAGTATAATTTAGTGTTCATTAGATTTTCCTGTAAAGGCAATGAGATGTACTATGTCTATACTTGACTCAGGTAGCAACTTTTACCGTGCTCTGGGGTTCCACCTCCACCAAACCCAGAGTATATCTATGCTTCCGCTGTGTTGTGTCTGTCTGTTCCCAGGTCTGATTGGTACACCGACCCAGTTGTTCCAGCCACACGTGAACCCTTGTCTGTAAAGACCGAGGGGGGAGGCACGTTACACAAAGCCCTCCCCCCACTAGACCCAGTAACCCATACATCAGTTACTTTGGGGATGAGTGACTGTCCAAGAGTCACCCGGCCGACGCCTCACGTCACTAACGAGGTTGTCAGGGCCAGCGAGCTGTCCACATTATAGCAGTCACCGGAGGTGCCATACAACGCCGGGGTAGCTGTCTCGAGATCACCAATACCCACCTGCTGCGTCATCAAGACTGCAGCCATTCCAGCAGTGTTGGAGGAGAGGTCAAGAAATGGAAAGCACGTAGCAGTACTCAAGAGTTTCGCCGGAAGATTAACGATTACGTCATCTGAAGTAACAAGAAAGCGGAAATAAGGCGGTCACAGGTGGAAGGCACGGTTTCCCTACAGAGTACCGGGACTCGCCAATAGAAGGTCGCAAAATTGTCTCCTTTGGCCTAAAGTCGGCGGTACGAGGGTATACACAGTTGGTGTTTACGGCCTAGTAACCTGGTGACATCAAGAAACGCCTGAGATGACGTGAGCAATGATGGAAGACGAGATTCACCTGTTCTGCAAACAAGCAACCCGCCTCTACGACCTTCTAACATCACTCCTGCTAAGAGACACCGTTGGTACATCCAGTTCTGCTCTGCTGTGGTCATCTGCGACAAGTTTAACATCAAGACTACCGTGTGAACTGTGATTGATACGAAGGCGTGTGGACTGTCGAGAGCAAGATTAATGGCCGGAGTAACAGTATTCTACAGCTGTCACTTGGCACTCCGCTCTACTACACTCTGTCGTCATTCAAGAGTACCGGATGGGAGTACAAGAGGACCAGGTATTGATGTCTACACATGAAGAAGCAAGATCGACACCGTCATCGTCAGCGACTACATTCAGCATCCAGCAGCATCGATTTTTTTTTTTCGATTACTCAATATGAACAATTGATACAAACAACAAAGTGGCTCTGAACATCTGTGTAAAGAACATCTGGACACTTTTGTTTAAATGTTGAAAAACAGATTTAGAATCAATACTTTTTAAATGTTGAAAAACAGATTTAAAATAATTCTGGTATAATATATGAAAATTTTACTCTATAAATTGGTCAGTAATCAAAATCGAAGCCCCTGTGTAATTGTCTCAGCCCAGAACAAACGGTTATGGAAAATTATGTTGTGCTATTTTTTCAGAATGTTTGAACACAGGAGAGGCGGACCAATATAAACATTGACACTTCTAGTGAGTGAGAACACTTGGCTGTACAGTCAGCTGAAACCTGTGATATAGTATAGGAATTTTCTTTTTATTTTTAGATACCTGTAATAAACGTTAGGTGTGTTCCTTGATGGGGAGTGGTTAGTACACGGATGTGTACCTGATAGTTCCGTAGTACGCTCCCGGATGACTGAAAGTTCAGTCTGATGATATAACTTTAATGTTTGGTTGAGCACGGTGTGGCCGGCTCTAGAGGACACATGGACTTGGCTAGTGAAGAGCCAAGAGAGTTTAGTAGCTAGTCTTTGATGGTAGAGTAGGGACATGTTATTTAGCTATGTCAGTAAGGATAGGATGTATGTTTCCTGATATTGGAGGATTGCTGTCAGTTGACAGCTGAGAAATTTATGAAATATGAACATGTTTATTATGATGTTGGACTATTATTTGTCAAATTTTATTAGTTAGGTTAGCTTTTGTTTGTGGCATGAGTTGAATTGTGGGTTTGGATACTAAACCTCGTGAATTTTAACAAATTAACAAGGTTTACTAAGTGCTTGTGCGGGGGGGTTGTAACAAACTAGGCTGTTGTAAGAATTATCCAGAGTGGGTTATCGACAAAAGAGAATGGGAAGCTGAGCCGCATGGTGACCTGACCCCCAGGGGAATTCGCGGTGGAAATAACCGACGCTTTGTTCATAACTGCGTATAATGAACCATCCTATAGTATTCAGCAATTTAGAGAAAATTAGCCTTTATTCATTTTGCATTAAAATTGTATTGTATAATAGTACTGGATACAATATCAAGAGTATTCTAATTATTGAGTTTGTCACCATCAGTGACGTCACGAATCGGATCTAACTTTTAAGGCGGAGTGACCGGCGGTCATAGGTCATCAGGGGTTGACAGGTCTACTATTTCTACTATTTCTACAAGTTTTAATAACCATTTTTGTGATCGGGAACAGCTCTGCCGTTAGATGTTTGTAATTTAATTCAGTAAAATAATTCAACCAGTCTGGATCAATTCAGTACAAACAGAGTTTAATTGTTATAACTTAACCTTGCTAAAGTAACTGGGTAAGCGATGCGGAACAATACAATGTTCTAGTCTGGGCGAGATCAGACGAGGACAAAGCAGTGTGGTCACGGAAGCAGCTAGGAGAGGTCAAACATCTTACCTCTCCCCTAGACCAGCCAAGACATCCAGCTGGTCGCCCAAGGTATAGTTGCTATTGTTAATTATAGAAATAGTCTTCTCATTTGCCACTCAGGTCAAGTAGGGAGTGTTAAAGTAATAGGGAGTGAACATATTTAGATTTTGTTTTAGTTTTCTTTTAATAAATTAAATTTGTTATTAATTTGCATTTTATTGTTTCCATGTGTTTTATGTGTATACTTGTCCTGGTCACGTGGTCCACACGAGGCAGAGTTGCATTGGGCGCCGATTCTAACATCGAATCGGAATTATCATTACCGTGTAATTTATTCCACACTCAAGGTCATCGTTTATAGTGGGGATCAAGCCCCTAGGTTGATTAATTAGCGTGATCGATCCAGACCTCGATCATTGCTCTTGTATTACTGGTCTGGTGGTGGCAGCAGAGGTGACTCTAGGGTTTTGTTCAGAGCTTAGGTCACGTCATACTGGGTGTAGAATCCTAAGTCGGTCAATCGTCTTAGGACCACGTGGCGTGGAGTTGGCTTTGGTAAAAGTTTTGGAGTCCCTGGGTTTAGAAATAAAAGTAAGAATACGGGTAGAGGGAGTAGAAAGAAGGAAGTAAAGAGAGAGGAACCCAAACCCGTGTTACAGCGGAGTCCAAGAGCTAGCAACTCGATCCTGCACGCACTCATCAGCGAATTCAAATAGGTGAGTAAATACACTCAAGCACAAAAAATACATATTTTTAGACATAAATATTGTTGTGGACGCAGAGGGAGGCGGTTACGTGCTTGCGTACAGGCGCGCGGGTAGTGTTTCCTTGCACGCTAATACACACACACACACACACACACACACACACACACACACACACACAGACACACACAGACACACACACACAGACACACACACACACACACACACACACACAGACACACACACACACACACACACACACACCTTTATTCAATACTTAATAGGGTAGATAAAGACAGCTTATTTAATACACAGGGGACACACGCATTATAGGAGACTTAAGTTGAAATCGAGTACTCACAACTCTTCTCATCAACCTTGAAAAGACGTAAAGTTGATGATAAGAGTTGTGACTGATGAGGATTGTTGGATCCTCCCAGAGGACCTGAACAGGTTGCAGAGATGGTCAGAGAAATGGCTACTAGAGTTCAACACGAACAAATGTAAAGTTAAGGAAATGGGACTAGGTGATAGGAGACCAAAGGGATAGTACACAATGAAGGGAAACTGCCTATCGGTGACGTCGCGAGAAAGAGACCTGGGCGTCGACGTAACACCTAATCTATCTCCTGAAGCCCATATAAATAGGATAACGACAGCAGCGTACTCTACACTGGCAAAAGTTAGAACATCATTCAGAAACCTAAGTAAGGAGACATTTAGGGAGCTTTACACTGCCTACGTGAGGCCAGTCTTAGAGTATGCCGCCTCATCACGGAGTCCCCATCTGAAGAAGCATATAAGGAAACTGTAAAAGGTTCAGAGGTTTGCAACGAGACTCGTCTCAGAGTTACGAGGGATGGGTATGAGGAGCGCCCGAAGGAACTGTGCCTTACGACACTAGAAAAAAGAAGGGAGAGGGGGGACATGATAGGAACGTATAAAATACTCAAGGGGATTGACAGAGTGGACAGAGACGAAATATTCCCACGGAATAGTAACAGGGGACTTGGGTGGAAGCTGGAAACTCAGATGAGTCACACAGATGTTAGGAAGTTTTCTTTTAGCGTGAGAGTAGTGGAAAAATGGAATGCACTTAAGGAACAGGTTGTGGAAGCAAATACTATTCATACTTTTAAAATTAGGTATGATAGGGAAATAGGACTGGAGTCATTGCTGTAAACATCCGATGCTCGAAAGGCGGGATCCAAGAGTCAATGCTCGATCCTGCAGACACAAATAGGTGAGTACACATACACACACACACACACACACACACACATGCACACACATGCACACGCAGTGAGCTTCAAGGTAATGTACTCAAACATCGATGGGATTACCAACAAAGCAAGTGAACTGGCAGAAAGGGAGCAGGAAGAAAACCCAGATGTAATAGGACTCACAGAAACAAAATTGTCAGGAGTCATAACAAATGTTGTGTTTCCAAAGGACTTTTATATAGTAAGGAAAGAGAGAGACAGGAGAGGAGGTGGAGGAGTGGCTCTCCTGATAAGGAAGGACTGGAGCTGTGAAGAGATGGAAATTCTGGGCTGCGACCGATTCAGAGATTACATAACAGGAACTATGACAATGGGTGGACCTAAGATAATAGTGGCAGTCATTTACAACCCTCCATTAAATGACAGAAGACCCAGACAAGAGTTCGACAGAAACAACATGGCTACCATTAACATAGAGCAGCTTCAGTTGCCTGCAGGAATGGATCCAGACTCTTAATCATGAGCGATTTCAACCATGGAAAGATAGACTGGGAGAATGGGGACCCACATGGAGGTGAAGACACATGGAGATCTAAAGTTTTGGAAGTGAGTACAAGGAACTTTCTGAGCCAACATGTCAAGGGGCCCACAAGAATGAGAGGAAATGACGAACCAGCTAGACTCGACCTGATTTTCACCTTAAATGACTCAGAAATAAGGGAAGTCAAATATGAAGCCCCCATAGGAATGAGTGGCCACAGTGTATTGATATTTAAGTATCTGGTAGAAGTGGGGATAACCTATCCAAGGATGGGAGTTGAAGGAAAAAGACTAAATTACCGAAGAGGAAAATATGACGAGATGAGGAACTTCCTAATGGGAATACCATGGGAAACAGAACTCAGAGATAAGACTGTACAGGATATGATGGATTATGTCACTCAGAAGTGTCAGGAGGCTGCAGACAGGTTTATCCCAGTCCAAAAAGTGAAAAAATTAAAAGCAACAGAAGAATCCGTAGGTTCAACCAGGAATGTACGGCAGCAAAGCAATTGAGTAAAAGAACATGGTGAAACTACAGGAACAACAGAACACCAGAGAACAGGGAGGGATACCAGAGGGCCAGAAATGAGTACATCAGAGTGAGGAGAGAAGCAGAGAGGCAGAACAAAAATGACATCGTGAGTAAAGCTAAGACCCAACCAAAACTGCTCCACAGCCACATCAGGAGGAAAACAGCATTGAAGGAATAAGTGATGAAACTGAGAAAAGGGGAGAACAGATACACAGAGAACGACAAAGAGGTGTGTGAAGAACTCAACAAGAGATTCCAGGAGGTTTTCACAATAGAACAAGGAGAGGTCCCTGCACTAAATGAGGAGGCAAACCGAACAACCTTGGAGGAAATTTACCTCACCAGTGATGAGGTCAAAACGAATCTGTTGGAGCTAAATGTGTCAAAGGCTGTTGGGCATGACAGAATCTCACCGTGGATTCTAAAAGAAGGTGTAGAAGCACTAAGTGTGCCACTCTCTATGGTGTATAACAGGTCACTGGAAACGGGAGACCTTCCGGAAAGCTGGAAGACAGCTAATGTAGTCCCAATTTACAAAAAGGGTGACAGGCAAGAGGCACTGAACTACAGGCCAGTTTCCCTAACTTGTATACCATGCAAGGTGATGAAAAAGATTGTGAGGAAAAAGCTCATAGAGCATCTGGAGGGAAACAGCTTTGTAACACACCACCAGCATGGGTTCAGAGATGGTAAATCGTGCCTCACAGGCCTAATAGAATTCTATGACCAAGCAACACAAATTAGGCAGGAAAGAGAAGGATGGGCAAACTGCATTTTCTTGGACAGTCAGAAAGCCTTTGACACAGTACCTTACAAAAGGATGTTACAAAAGTTGGAGCAGCAGGCAGGAGTAAAAGGTAAGGTGCTCCAGTGGATAACGGAGTATCTAAGCAATAGAAAACAGCGAGTAACGGTGAGGGGTGGAGGCATCAGAGTGGCGAGACGTCACCAGCGGGGTTCCACAGGGCTCTGTACTCGAACCCATCCTGTTTCCAGTATATGTAAACGACCTTCCAGAGGGTATAGACTCATTCCTCTCAATGTTTGCTGATGATGCAAAAATTATGAGAAGAATCAAAAGAGATGAAGATAGACAGAGACTACAGGACGACCTGGACAAACTGGAGGAATGGTCTAGAAAATGGCTGCTAAAGTTCAACTCAGGAAAGTGTAAAGTAATGAAATTAGGCGAAGGGAGCAGAAGGCTGAACACAAGGTACCATCTGGGAGGTGAAATCCTACAAGAGTCAAATAGAAAGAAAGATCTGGGGGTCGATATCACATCGAACCTGTCCCCACAGGCCCACATCAAAAGGATATCATGAGCGGCATATGCTAGACTGGCCAATATAAGAACTGCCTTTAGAAACTTGTGTAAGGAATCGTTCAAGACCCCGTATACCACTTATGTAAGACCAATCCTGGAGTATGCAGCTCCAGCCTGGAGTCCATACCTAGTTAAACAAAAGACGAAGTTAGAGAAGATTCAGAGGTATGCCACCAGACTGGTCCCAGAACTGAGAAGAATGAGTTACGAGGAAAGGCTAAGGGAGCTGAACCTCACAACCCTGGAAAACAGAAGAGTAAGGGGAGACATGATAGCCACCTACAAAATTCTCAGGGGAATTGACAGGTAGACAAAGACAAACTCTTTAGCCCGGGTGGAACACGAACAAGGGGACTCAGGAGGAAACTTAGTACCCAGATGAGCCACAGAGACTTTAGAAAGAATTTTTTTCAGTCAGGGTAGTTAACAAATGGAATGCATTAAGTAGTGTTGTGGTGGAGGCTGACTCCATACACAGTTTCAAATGTAGATATGATAGAGCCCAATAGGCTCAGGAATCTGTACACCAGTTGATTGACAGTTGAGAGGCGGGACCAAAGAGCCAGAGCTCAACCCCCGCAAACACAACTAGGTGAGGACACACACACACACACACACACATATCCAATAGGATGTATGTGTGTGAATAGAATGATCCAATAGGCAAAAATGGAATAGCAAAGACAGAGAGGCAGTAAATGGGTTACTAAAGGGGTTAAAGATGGAAGGGGCTGATCAAAACATTGAGAAGGTTTTCAGGATGGGTTGGTACAACAAAGACAGAGACCGCCTGGTGAAGATAGTGTTTGCAAATGAGACCACAAAGGAGGTTATTCTAGAAAGGAAGAGTCATCTGCAGTATGTGGAGGAATACAAAAAAGTATTCCTGCAGAGGAACAGGACGAAGGAGGAGAGAGCCAGGGCAACAGAGGCAAGGAGGAAGCGCAGGGAGAGAGGAGTAAACCAGGAAATTGCAGCCCCAACACAACAGTCCCACGGACAAGAGGGGAACCCACAATCAGCATCCCAGCAACACCGCCACCCTCCTCTGCACAGAAACCCTCCCTACTCCTCACCCTACTTGCCCCCACTCAAATGCTCACTTCCCCCTCTCTCCACCCTACCCCATTCTGACCCTGTCACCCCTCCCCAATCTCACCATTTCCCCCCTGCCCCCTTTCCAACCCTGTCCCCCCTCCCCCTTCATCACATACCCTCCCTAGCCCTCCTCCCCCTCACCCCGTATACTTTATGTTCCCCCCCCTACCTTCTTAACCTATACCCTACCTGTCCCCCCTTCCCTTGAACCCCCACCCCCCACCCCAGAATCCACTGAGACCCTGTTAACCACCTCACAGATCCACCTATTGAACCACCTATCCACCTATTGAACAGCTTCCTCCATCAGCAGAGTGCTCACCGAGAAGAGGACAAGAGAATGAACAGAAGAAAGTGAGCTTCAAGGCAATGTACACTAACATAGATGGGATTATGAATAAAACAAGTGAAATTGGAGAATGTGCACTAGAAGAAAACCCAGACATAATAGCACTCACTGAAACAAAGCTAACAAAAACCATAACAAATGCAGTGTTTCCACAGGACTACTATGTAGTGAGGAAAGAGAGAGAAGGGAGAGGAGGAGGTGGTGTAGCTTTGCTGATAAGAAAAGGCTGGAGTTTTGAAGAAATGGTTGTTCAGGGCTGTGAAGATTTCAGTGACTACATATCAGGTACCATAGCAATTGGAGGAAAAAAATTATAGAAGTAGTCATATATAATCCCCACCAAACGACAGAAGACCCAGACAGGAATATGATAGAAACAACATGTCCACCAACAATATAATAGAGAGAGCAGTGCTGTCGCTAGCAGGAAAGGATCCAGACTACTAATCACTTGACACTTCAATCACAGGAAGATAAATTGGGAGAACAAGGACCCACATGGAGGACCGGACACATAGAGAGCTAAGCTGCTGGACGTAGCAACAAGAAACTTTCTAAGCCAACACATCAAGGGACCGACAAGAATAAGGGGAGAGGAGGAACCAGCTATGCTTGATCCGATATTTACCCTAAATGAGTCAGATATAAGGGAAGTTAGGTTGGAAGCCCCCTTGGGAATGAGTGATCACAGTGTACTGATCTTTGAGTACCTGGTAGAGCTAGGAATTATATCCCCTATAATAGAACTGGGAAACAAAGGGCTGGCGTACCGAAAGGGAAATTATGAGATGAGAAAATTCCTAAGGGATATACCATGGGACACAGAACTTAGAACTAAGTCTGTACAAGACATGATGGACTATGTCACCCAAAAGTGTCAGGAGGCAGTAAACAGGTTCATCCCGGCACGACAGGGAAAAAACGAGAACCAAAACAAGAATCCATGGTTTAACAGGGCATTATGAAAGCAAAGGTACTGAACAAAAGGGTGTTGAGGAACGTCCGAAATAACAGAACACCAGAGAGTGTAGAGAGAGAGATACCAGACAACCAGGAACGAGTATGTTAGTGTGAGAAGAGAAGTTGATAAAAAAATATGAAAATGATATAGCTAATAAAGCCAAGCCCCAACCAAAGCTACTACACAGTCACATCAGGAGGAAAACAACAGTGAAGGAACAGGTGATGAAACTTAGAATGGGTGAGGACAGGTACACAGAAAATGACAAAGAGGTGTGTGAAGAACTCAACACGAGGTTCCAGGAGGTTTTCACAATAGAACAAGGAGAGATCACTGCGCTAGGAGAGGTGGTAGTAAACCAGGCGGCCTTGGAAGGGTTCGAAATTACAAGAGATGAGGTCAAGAGGCATTTGTTGTATCTGGACGTGAGAAAAGCTGTTGGGCCGGACGGAATCTAACCATGAGTATTGAAAGAGTGTGCAGGAGCGCTTTGCTTGCCACTCTCCATAGTGTATAGTAAGTCACTGGAAACAGGAGACCTACCAGAAATATGGAGGACGGCTAATGTAGTCCCAGTATACAAAAAGGGTGACAGACAAGAGGCACTGAACTACAGGCCAATGTCCTTAACTTGTATACCATGTAAGATGATGGAGAAGATCGTGAGAAAAAAAACCTAGTAACACATCTGGAGAGAAGGGACTTCGTGACAACCCATCAACATGGGCTCAGGGAGGGTAAATCTTGCCTTACGGGCTTAACAGAATTCTACGATCAGGTGACAAAGATTAAACACGAAAGAGAAGGATAGGCGGACTGCATTTTTTTGGACTGTCAGAAAGCCTTTGACACAGTACCCCATAAAAGACTGATACATAAGCTAGAGAAACAGGCAGGAGTAACTGGTAGGGCGTTCCAGTGGATAAGGGAGTACCTAAGCAATAGGAAGCAGAGAGTTACAGTGAGGGGCGAGACCTCAGATTGGCGTTAAGTCACCAGAGGAGCACAGGGCTCTGTACTTGGACCTATCCTGTTTCTAATATACGTAAATGATCTCCCAGAGGGTATAGACTCATTCCTCTCAATAATTGCTGACGACGCCAAAATTATGAGAATGATTAAGACAGAGGAGGATAGCTTGAGGCTTCAAGAACACCTGGACAAGCTGCAGGAATGGTCGAACAAATGGTTGTTAGAGTTTGACCCAAGCAAATGCAAAGTAATGAAAATAGGTGTAGGGAGCACGAGACCAGATACAAGGTATCATTTGGGAGATGAAATACTTCAAGAGTCAGAGAGAGAGAAAGACCTGGGGGTTGATATCACGCCAGACCTGTCCCTTGAAGCTCATATCAAGAGGACAACATCAGCGGCATATGCCAGGTTGGCTAACATAAGAACGGCCCTTAGAAACTTGAGTAAGGAATCTTTCAGAACTTTGTATTCCACACATGTCAGACCAATCCTGGAGTATGCGGCTCCAGGATGGAGTCCATATCTAGTCAAGCATAAGACTAAATTGGAAAAGGTTCAAAGGTTTGCTTCCAGACTAGTACCTGAATTGAGGGGTATGAGCTACGAGGAGAGACTACGAGAATTAAACCTCACGTCACTGGGAGACAGAAGAGTTATGGGGGACATGATCACCACGTACAAGATTCTCAGAGGAATTCATAGCGTAGATAAAGACAGACTATTTACCACAAGGGGAACACGCACTAGGGGACACAGGTGGAAATTGAGTGCCCAAATGAGCCATAGAGACGTTAGAAAGATTTTTTTCAGTGTCAGAGTAATAGACAAATGGAATGCATTAGGAAGTGATGTGGTGGAGGCTGACTCCATACACAGCTTTAAGTGTAGATATGATAGAGCCCAATAGGCTCAGGAACTTGTACATTAGTTGATTAACAGTTGACAGGCGGGACCAAAGAGCCAGAGCTCAACCCACGTAAGCACAATTAGGTAAGTACACACACACACACACACACACACACACACACACACACACACACACACACACACACACACACACACACACACACACACACACACGCACACACACAATAATAACCCAGACATAATAGCCCTCACAGAAACAAAGATCACGAAAACGATAACAAATGCAGTGTTCCCACAGGACTATTATGTTATGAGGAAAGAGAGGGAAGGAAGAGGTGGGGGTGGTGTAGCTCTGCTGGTAAGACAAGGCTGGGATTTTGAGGAGATGGATATTCAGGGCTGCGAAGGTTTCAGGGACTACATAGCAGGTACTGTAACAAATGGAGGGAAAAAAATTATAGTCGCAGTCATATATAATCCACCACCAAATGACAGAAGACCTAGACAGGAATATGATAGAAACAACATGGCCACCATTAACATAATAGAAAGAGCAGCTTCTGTTGCTAGCAGGAATGGATCTGGACTACTAATTATGGGAGACTTCAACCATGGGAAGATAGATTGGAAGAACAGAGACCCGCATGGAGGACCAGAAACATGGAGAGCTAAGCTGCTGGACGTGGCAACAAGAAACTTTCTAAGCCAGCACACCAAAGAACCAACAAGAATGAGAGGAGAAGATGAACCAGCAATGCTTGATTTGATATTTACCCTAAATGAATGGGATATAAGGGAAGTTAAGATGGAAGCGCCCTTGGGAATGAGTGATCACAGTGTATTGAACTTTGAGTACCTGGTAGAGCTAGGACTTATCTCCCCCCAAAAAGAACTAGGAATCAAAAGGCTGGCATACCGAAAGGGGAATTATGAACAGATGAGAAGTTTCCTAAGTGAAATACCTTGGGACACAGACCTCAGAGATAAGTCTGTACAGGGTATGATGGACTATGTTACCCAAAAGTGTCAGGAGGCAGTAAACAGGTTCATCCCGGCCCAAAGGGAAAAATCCGAGAAGCAACAGAAGAATCCATGGTATAATAGGGCATGTATGGAAGCGAAGAAACTGAACAAAAAGGCGTGGAGGAACTTCCGGAATAACAGAACACCAGAAAGCAGAGAGAGATACCAGAGAACCAGGAATGAGTACGTCAGGGTGAGAAGAGAAGCAGAGAAAAATTTTGAAAATGATATAGCAAACAAAGCCAAGACCGAACCAAAGCTACTCCACAGTCACATCAGAAGGAAAAACACAGTGAAAGAACAGGTATTGAAACTTAGAACAGGCGAGGACAGGTATACAGAGAATGACAGAGAGGTGTGTGAGGAACTTAACAAGAGGTTCCAGGAGGTCTTCACAATAGAACAGGGTGAGGTCACTGTGCTAGGAGAAAGGGAGGTAAACCAGGCGGCCTTGGAGGAGTTCGAAATTACGAGAGAGGAGGTCAAGAGACACCTGCTGGATCTGGATGTTAGAAAGGCTGTTGGTCCAGATGGGATCTCACCATGGGTACTGAAAGAGTGTGCAGAGGCACTTTGCCTGCCACTCTCCATAGTGTATAGTAAGTCACTAGAGACGGGAGACCTACCAGAAATATGGAAGACGGCGAATGTGGTCCCAATATACAAAAAGGGCGACAGACAAGAGGCACTGAACTACAGGCCAGTGTCCTTGACTTGTATACCATGCAAGGTGATGGAGAAGATCGTGAGAAAAAACCTGGTAACACATCTGGAGAGAAGGGACTTCGTGACAAATCGCCAACATGGATTCAGGGAGGGTAAATCTTGCCTTACAGGCTTGATAGAATTCTACGATCAGGTGACACAGATTAAGCAAGAAAGAGAGGGCTGGGCGGACTGCATTTTCTTGGATTGTCGGAAAGCCTTTGACACAGTACCGCATAAGAGACTGGTACATAAGCTGGAGAGACAGGCAGGTGTAGCTGGTAAGGTGCTCCAGTGGATAAGGGAGTATCTAAGCAATAGGAAGCAGAGAGTTACGGTGAGGGGTGAGACCTCCGATTGGCGTGAAGTCACCAGTGGAGTCCCACAGGGCTCTGTACTCGGTCCTATCTTGTTTCTGATATATGTAAATGATCTCCCGGAGGGTATCGATTCATTTCTCTCAATGTTTGCGGACGATGCTAAAATTATGAGAAGGATTAAAACAGAAGAGGACTGTTTGAGGCTTCAAGAAGACCTAGACAAGCTGAAGGAATGGTCGAACAAATGGTTGTTAGAGTTTAACCCAACCAAATGTAATGTAATGAAGATAGGTGTAGGGAGCAGGAGGCCAGATACAAGGTATCATCTGGGAGAGGAAATTCTTCAGGAGTCAGAGAAGGAAAAAGACTTGGGGGTTGATATCACGCCAGACCTGTCTCCTGCAGCACATATCAAGCGGATAACATCAGCGGCATATGCCAGGCTGGCCAACA
>NC_091165.1:18588223-18608223 GCF_040958095.1 Procambarus clarkii
TGCCCAATACTGTCACTATGGCGGTGTGTCGACTCACAGGATGAGTGACGCTGCCCAATACTGTCACTATGGCGGTGTGTCCACTCTCAGGATGAGTGGCGCTGCCCAATACTGTCACTATGGCGGTGTGTCCACTCTCAGGATGAGTGGCGCTGCCCAATACTGTCACTATGGCGGTGTGTCCACTCACAGGATGAGTGGCGCTGCCCAATACTGTCACTATGGCGGTGTGTTCACTCACAGGATGAGTGACGCTGCCCAATACTGTCACTATGGCGGTGTGTCCACTCACAGGATGAGTGGCGCTGCCCAATACTGTCACTATGGCGGTGTGTCCACTCACAGGATGAGTGACGCTGCCCAATACTGTCACTATGGCGGTGTGTCCACTCACAGGATGAGTGACGCTGCCCAATACTGTCACTATGGCGGTGTGTTCACTCACAGGATGAGTGACGCTGCCCAATACTGTCACTATGGCGGTGTGTCCACTCACAGGATGAGTGGCGCTGCCCAATACTGTCACTATGGCAGTGTGTCCACTCACAGGATGAGTGACGCTGTCCAATACTGTCACTATGGCGGTGTCCACTCACAGGATGAGTGACGCTGTCCAATACTGTCACTATGGCAGTGTGTCCACTCACAGGATGAGTGACGCTGTCCAATACTGTCACTATGGCGGTGTGTCCACTCACAGGATGAGTGGCGCTGCCCAATACTGTCACTATGGCGGTGTGTCCACGCACAGGATGAGTGGCGCTGTCCAATACTGTCACTATGGCGGTGTGTTCACTCACAGGATGAGTGGCGCTGCCCAATACTGTCACTATGGCGGTGTGTCCACTCACAGGATGAGTGATGCTGCCCAATACTGTCACTATGACGGTGTGTCCACTCACAGGATGAGTGGCGCTGCCCAATACTGTCACTATGGCGGTGTGTCGACTCACAGGATGAGTGACGCTGCCCAATACTGTCACTATGGCGGTGTGTCCACTCTCAGGATGAGTGGCGCTGCCCAATACTGTCACTATGGCGGTGTGTCCACTCTCAGGATGAGTGGCGCTGCCCAATACTGTCACTATGGCGGTGTGTCCACTCACAGGATGAGTGGCGCTGCCCAATACTGTCACTATGGCGGTGTGTTCACTCACAGGATGAGTGACGCTGCCCAATACTGTCACTATGGCGGTGTGTCCACTCACAGGATGAGTGGCGCTGCCCAATACTGTCACTATGGCGGTGTGTCCACTCACAGGATGAGTGACGCTGCCCAATACTGTCACTATGGCGGTGTGTCCACTCACAGGATGAGTGACGCTGCCCAATACTGTCACTATGGCGGTGTGTCCACTCACAGGATGAGTGACGCTGCCCAATACTGTCACTATGGCGGTGTGTTCACTCACAGGATGAGTGGCGCTGTCCAATACTGTCACTATGGCGGTGTGTTCACTCACAGGATGAGTGACGCTGCCCAATACTGTCACTATGGCGGTGTGTTCACTCACAGGATGAGTGGCGCTGCTCAATACTGTCACTATGGCGGTGTGTTTACTCACAGGATGAGTGGTGCTGCTCAATACTGTCACTATGGCGGTGTGTTCACTCACAGGATGAGTGACGCTGCCCAATACTGTCACTATGGCGGTGTGTTCACTCACAGGATGAGTGACGCTGCCCAATACTGTCACTATGGCGGTGTGTTCACTCACAGGATGAGTGGCGCTGCTCAATACTGTCACTATGGCGGTGTGTTTACTCACAGGATGAGTGACGCTGCCCAATACTGTCACTATGGCGGTGTGTTCACTCACAGGATGAGTGACGCTGCCCAATACTGTCACTATGGCGGTGTGTTCACTCACAGGATGAGTGACGCTGCCCAATACTGTCACTATTGCGGTGTGTTCACTCACAGGATGAGTGGTGCTGCTCAATACTGTCACTATGGCGGTGTGTTCACTCACAGGATGAGTGACGCTGCCCAATACTGTCACTATGGCGGTGTGTTCACTCACAGGATGAGTGGCGCTGCTCAATACTGTCACTATGGCGGTGTGTTTACTCACAGGATGAGTGACGCTGCCCAATACTGTCACTATGGCGGTGTGTTCACTCACAGGATGAGTGGCGCTGCTCAATACTGTCACTATGGCGGTGTGTTCACTCACAGGATGAGTGGCGCTGCCCAATACTGTCACTATGACGGTGTGTTCACTCACAGGATGAGTGACGCTGCTCAATACTGTCACTATGGCGGTGTGTCCACTCACAGGATGAGTGACGCTGCTCAATACTGTCACTATGGCGGTGTGTCCACTCACAGGATGAGTGGCGCTGTCCAATACTGTCACTATGGCGGTGTGTCCACTCACAGGATGAGTGGCGCTGCCCAATACTGTCACTATGGCGGTGTGTCCACTCACAGGATGAGTGGCGCTGCCCAATACTGTCACTATGGCGGTGTGTCCACTCACAGGATGAGTGGCGCTGCCCAATACTGTCACTATGGCGGTGTGTCCACTCACAGGATGAGTGGCGCTGCCCAATACTGTCACTATGGCGGTGTGTTCACTAGCAAGATGAGTGGCGCTGCCCAATACTGTCACTATGGCGGTGTGTCCACTCTCAGGATGAGTGACGCTGTCCAATACTGGTACTATGGTGGTGTGTCCACTCTCAGGATGAGTGGCTTTTTTTTTTTTTTTATTAAGTTATGAGGTACATCTGCATTAGTGCAGCTACCCTAGACTATATGAAGTGGAGTACAGTGTGTCAAAAAAAGCTAACTAGGTGATGCTATAAAATCCCCATCACACAGGATGGTTAGTCATACAGAGACATGTGATAGGCGGTCTGCACTGGCAGACTCCGGATGCATTTTGAGGATATCAACAACACAAGATTGAATAAGGTAGCAGTGGTAATACAAGTCCCCATCTCGCAGGATGGTTAGTCATACAGGGCCATGTGTTTAATAGCCTGCACTGGCAAATTTTGGGTATACTGTGAGGATATCTTCAAGAATACGAGAGTGAATAAAGTAATTGCAAAGCTCCAGGTACCTCATGCCAACTGGTCTGAAAGGTCTAATAACTGGGCATTCAGTGATGTAGTGCGGGAGATCATGCCGTAGTTCCTGCTCACAGAGTTTGCAACTGGAGTGCTCAGGATTGGGAGACCCGTCACCTGCAGCCACCTGCCACAGGTAACGGTAACCCAACCTGATCCTTGCAATCACTGTGTCGCACAGTCTAGTGGACGTTTTGTGCTGTCCATAGATGTAGGTTTCAGATCTGAACAAATCATAGCTTTTTATACTAGTACTTTCAGGTCGTTGGGAGTCAGTAAGTTCTTTCCTATCAGATCTGAATGTTTGGACCAATACAGTTTTGACAGCAGAGATGGGGATACCTAGATCTAATTCAACTTCAAACTTGTTACACGCTAATTTGGCTGCAATGTCTGTCTCATTATGATGGGTTATATTTATGTGTGAAGGTATCCATACAAAGGAGATTCGAGACCCTTTACTCTGTGCATCAATTAGGTCATTTATAATTGGGAGTATTAGGTTCTTGCTGTCGATCTTCCAAGAGAAGTTTTCGATTGCTTGAAGAGCAGACTTTGAATCGCAGAATATTATTCCTCCTCCAATATTTTTTAATGTGCTGGTTGCTAAATGTAATGCTGCTAGTTCTGCTTGTGTGGAGGTCAGCCAGTTGTTTAACCTGACACTGACAGTCTTTGTGCAGATATTATTTCTATAAAACCTACATGCCGCTGCAGTCCGTCCAGTAGAAGACTGGACTGAGCCGTCGGTGTAGACACAGTGCTCGTGAGATCTTAGACTCTCGATGGAGGAGGCAATTGTTTCAAGAGTGACAGCTTTGAGTAGAGCAAGATTCTCATTATCTTTCTTGGTGACAGGTGTGTATGATACTTGAATGGTGGGGTACAGATAAAGAGGAATATCAGAGACTGGTAGATTGCACTTAAAAGGAATGTTAAGTTTAATGAGATTGTAAGCACTGTTGCTCAGCCAATTATCATAAAAGGAGTGAGTTGGTATGTCGGCACCAGTCAAAAGGGTGTTAACAGCACTAAATAATTTGTCTCTGAGCAATGCAGGAGATGTAGGATCTCTCATGACTTTAAGACAGAAGGTAGTGTTAATGAGTGGCGCTGCCCAATACTGTCACTATGGCGGTGTGTCCACTCACAGGATGAGTGGTGCTGCCCAATACTGTCACAATGGCGGTGTGTCCACTCACAGGATGAGTGGCGCTGCCCAATACTGTCACTATGGTGGTGTGTTCACTCTCAGGATGAGTGACGCTGCCCAATACTGTCACTATGGTGGTGTGTCCACTCTCAGGATGAGTGACGCTGTCCAATACTGTCACTATGGTGGTGTGTCCACTCACAGGATGAGTGGCGCTGCCCAATACTATCACTATGGCGGTGTGTCCACTCACAGGATGAGTGACGCTGCCCAATACTGTCACTATGGTGGTGTGTTCACTCACAGGATGAGTGACGCTGCCCAATACTGTCACTATGGCGGTGTGTCCACTCACAGCATGAGTGACGCTGCCCAATACTGTCACTATGGCGGTGTGTCCACTCACAGGATGAGTGACGCTGCCCAGTACTGTCACTATGGCGGTGTGTCCACTCACAGGATGAGTGGCGCTGCCCAATACTGTCAATTTGGCGGTGTGTCCACGCACAGGATGAGTGGCGCCGCCCAATACTGTCACTATTGCGGTGTGTTCACTAAAAATGAGTGGCGCTGCCTAATACTGTCATTATGGCGGTGTGTCCACTCACAGGATGAGTGGCGCTGCCCAATACTGTCACTATGGTGGCGTGTCCACTCACAGGATGAGTGGCGCTGCCCAATACTGTCACTATGGCAGTGTGTTCACTCACAGGATGAGTGGCGCTGCCCAATACTGTCACTATGGCGGTGTGTCCACTCACAGGATGAGTGGCGCTGCCCAATACTGTCACTATGGCAGTGTGTTCACTCACAGGATGAGTGGCGCTGCCCAATACTGTCACTATGGCGGTGTGTCCACTCACAGGATGAGTGGCGCTGCCCAATACTGTCACTATGGCAGTGTGTCCACTCACAGCATGAGTGACGCTGCCCAATACTGTCACTATGGCGGTGTGTCCACTCACAGGATGAGTGACGCTGCCCAGTACTGTCACTATGGCGGTGTGTCCACTCACAGGATGAGTGGCGCTGCCCAATACTGTCAATTTGGCGGTGTGTCCACGCACAGGATGAGTGGCGCCGCCCAATACTGTCACTATTGCGGTGTGTTCACTAAAAATGAGTGGCGCTGCCTAATACTGTCATTATGGCGGTGTGTCCACTCACAGGATGAGTGGCGCTGCCCAATACTGTCACTATGGTGGCGTGTCCACTCACAGGATGAGTGGCGCTGCCCAATACTGTCACTATGGCAGTGTGTTCACTCACAGGATGAGTGGCGCTGCCCAATACTGTCACTATGGTGGCGTGTCCACTCACAGGATGAGTGGCGCTGCCCAATACTGTCACTATGGCAGTGTGTTCACTCACAGGATGAGTGGCGCTGCCCAATACTGTCACTATGGTGGCGTGTCCACTCACAGGATGAGTGGCGCTGCCCAATACTGTCACTATGGCGGTGTGTTCACTCACAGGATGAGTGGCGCTGCCCAATACTGTCACTATGGCGGTGTGTCCACTCACAGGCTGAGTGGCGCTGCCCAATACTGTCACTATGGCGGTGTGTCCACTCACAGGATGAGTGGCGCTGCCCAATACTGTCACTATGGTGGCGTGTCCACTCACAGGATGAGTGGTGCTGCCCAATACTGTCACTATGGCGGTGTGTCCACTCACAGGATGAGTGGCGCTGCCCAATACTGTCACTATGGCGGTGTGTCCACTCACAGGATGAGTGGCGCTGCCCAATACTGTCACTATGGCGGTGTGTCCACTCACAGGATGAGTGGCGCTGCCCAATACTGTCACTATGGCAGTGTGTCCACTCACAGGATGAGTGGCGCTGCCCAATACTGTCACTATGGCGGTGTGTCCACTCACAGGATGAGTGGCGCTGCCCAATACTGTCACTATGGCGGTGTGTCCACTCACAGGATGAGTGGCGCTGCCCAATACTGTCACTATGGCGGTGTGTCCACTCACAGGCTGAGTGGCGCTGCCCAATACTGTCACTATGGCGGTGTGTCCACTCACAGGCTGAGTGGCGCTGCCCAATACTGTCACTATGGTGGCGTGTCCACTCACAGGATGAGTGACGCTGCCCAATACTGTCACTATGGCGGTGTGTCCACTCACAGGATGAGTGGCGCTGCCCAATACTGTCACTATGGCGGTGTGTCCACTCACAGGATGAGTGGCGCTGCCCAATACTGTCACTATGGCGGTGTGTCCACTCACAGGATGAGTGACGCTGCCCAATACTGTCACTATGGCGGTGTGTCCACTCACAGGATGAGTGGCGCTGCCCAATACTGTCACTATGGCGGTGTGTCCACTCACAGGATGAGTGACGCTGCCCAATACTGTCACTATGGCGGTGTGTCCACTCACAGGATGAGTGACGCTGCCCAATACTGTCACTATGGCGGTGTGTTCACTCACAGGATGAGTGACGCTGCCCAATACTGTCACTATGGTGGCGTGTCCACTCACAGGATGAGTGGCGCTGCGCAATATAAACAATATCTCCGGGGCGCAATTGGAAAACAAATTAAATATTAGTAGCTTTGATTTAGTACAAGCTGAATGTTCTTGTTATAGCAAGGCACTATAAAGCCACTTATGAAGAAAGTACTCTCACAAGTAGGTGACATATTGACAGCACTTGTCACAAGGAGATGACTTATTGACAGCACTTGTCACAAGGAGATGACTTATTGACAGCACTTGTCACAAGGAGATGACTTATTGACAGCACTTGTCACAAGGAGATGACTTATTGACAGCACTTGTTACAAGGAGATGACGTATTGACAGCACTTGTCACTAAGTCACCTGTCCTTGACTTGAGTCCTACTCAAGTCGATGCGGTGTGTTAGAAGTGGTTGCCACCCGTGATGGCAACATCGTCCATTTAGGTACAATGTTGACTGTGAGGAAAATTTTTAAGCAATTTCAGGCTGTTATTACTGTATATTAGCTATATATATTGTCTTTTCATCAACCTAATTTTTATAATATAAATTGTTGCAATTTCTGTCCCAACGCTCAAATGGTAAATTACACTTTGTTTTGCTAATATATGTGTCACCTTTCATATTACACTATTTACGAAAAAAATAGTTTTGGCATACCGAAAGGGGAATTATGAGATGAGAAGTTTCCTAAGGGATACACCATGGGACACAGACCTCAAAACTAAGTATGTCCAAGACATGATGGACTATGTCACCCAAAGTGTCAGGAGGCAGTAAGCAGGTTTATCCCGGCACGACAGGAAAAATCCGAGAAGCAAAATAAGAATCCGTGGTTTAACAGGACATGTATGGAAGCAAAGGTACTGAACAAAAGGGCGCGGAGGAACTTCCAAAATAACAGAACACCAGAAAGCAGAAAGAGATAACAAAGAACCAGGAACGAGTATGTTAGTGTGATAAGAGAAGCTGAGAAAAAGTATGAAAATGATATAGCTGATAAAGCCAAGACCGAACCAAAGCTACTCCACAGTCACATCAGGAGGAAAACAACAGTGAAAGAAAAGGTAATGAAATTTATAACAGGCGAAGAGAGGTATACAGAGAATGACAAAGAGGTGTGTGAAGAACTCAACAAGAGGTTCCAGGAGGTCTTAACAATAGAACAAGGAGAGGTCACTGCGCTAGGAGAGGGGGCAGTAAACCAGGCGGCCTTGGAAGGGTTCGAAATTACGAGAGAGGAGGTCAAGAGACACCTGTTGGATCTGGATTTGAGAAAGGTTGTTGGTCCAGACGAGATCTCACCATGGGTACTGAAAGAGTGTGCAGAGGCACTTTGCTTGCCACTCTCCATAGTGTATAGTAGGTCAATGGAGACGGGAGACCTTCCAGAGATATGGAGGACGGCTAATGTAGTCCTAATATACAAAAAGGGCGACAGGCAAGAGGCACTGAACTATAGGCCAGTGTCCTTGACTTGTATACCATGCAAGGTGATGGAGAAGATTGTGAGAAAAAAACTGGTAACACATCTGGAGAGAAGGGACTTCGTGACAAATCGCCAACATGGGTTCAGGGAGGGTAAATCTTGTCTGACTGGCTTAATAGAATTCTACGATCAGGTGACAAAGATTAAGCAAGAAAGAGAGGGATGGGCGGACTGCATTTTCTTGGATTGTTGGAAAGCCTTTGACACAGTACCGCATAAGAGGCTGGTACATAAGCTGGAGAGACAGGCAGGGGTAACTGGTAAGGTGCTCCAGTGGATAAGGGAGTACCTAAGTAATAGGAAGCAGAGAGTTACAGTGAGGGGGTGAGACCTCAGATTGGCGTGAAGTCACCAGTGGAGTCCCACAGGGCTCTGTACTTAGTCCTATCCTGTTTCTGATATACGTAAATGATCTCCCGGAGGGTATAGACTCATTCCTCTCAATGTTTGCTGACGATGCCAAAATTATGAGAAGGATTAAGACAGAGGCGGACTGCTTGAGACTTCAAGAAGACCTAGGCAAACTGAAGGAATGGTCGAACAAATGGTTGTTAGAGTTTAACCCAAGCAAATGTAATGTAATGAAGATAGGTGTAGGGAGCAGGAGGCCAGATACAAAGTATCATTTGGGAAGAGATGAAATTCTTCTAGAGTCAGAGAGAGAAAAAGACTTGTGGGTTGATATCATGCCAGACTTGTCCCCTGAAGCCCATATCAAGAGGATAACATCAGCGGCATATGCCAGGTTGGCCAACATAAGAACGGCATTTAGAAACTTGTGTACGGAATCATTCAGAACATTATATACCACATATGTCAGACCAATCCTGGAGTATGCGGCTCCAGCATGGAGTCCATATCTAGTCAAGCATAAAACTAAACTGGAAAAGGTTCAAAGGTTTGCCACCAGACTAGTACCCAAGCTGAGAGGTATGAGCTACGAGGAGAGACTACGGGAATTAAACCTCACGTCGCTGGAAGACAGAAGTTAGGGGGAAATGATCACCACATATAAGATTCTCAAAGGAATTGATAGGGTAGATAAAGACAGGCTATTTAACACAAGGGGAACACGCACAAGGGGACACAGGTGGAAACTTTGTGGCCAAATGAGCCACAGAGATATTAGAAAGAACTTTTTTAGTGTCAAGACTAGTTGATGAATGGAATGCATTAGGAAGTGATGTGGTGGAGGCTGACTCCATACACAGTTTAAAATGTAGATATGATAGAGCCCAATTGGCTCAGGAACCTGTACATCAGTTGATTGACGGTTGAGAGGCGGGACCAAAGAGCCCGAGCTCAACCCCCGCAAGCACAAATAGGTGAGCAAATAGGTGAGTACAACTACCACACCAACTACTGGGATATACTCGTGTGAACGTCAGCAACAAGAAATATACCATGCTCCAGGTGCATGTTGGCCTGGCCAGGTCCCGGGTATATTATACAGTACAGTTTTGGACGTTATACCACAGAATGGATATAATTGTACCTGAAGCTGTTCAGGGAAAGATGAACAAGTTAATCCCAGGCATTAGAGACCTGCCTTATGAAGATGACTCAAAAGCTGAACTAGTGTTCTCCGGAGAGTAAGAGGCGACATGACTCGAGGATGTGTATGGCTGACAAGGTTTAACATGTCGCATAGGTATACGTTTTTATATATATTTATCACCACAAAATTGAATTTGAAACAGGCACACCACCACATGGGCTTCTACCACCACCACTACCACAACATGGGCTTCTACCACCACCACTACCACAACATGGGCTTCTACCACCACCACTACCACAACATGGGCTTCTACCACCACCACTACCACAACATGGGCTTCTACCACCACCACTACCACAACATGGGCTTCTACCACCACCACTACCACAACATGGGCTTCTACCACCACCACTACCACAACATGGGCTTCTACCACCACCACTACCACAACATGGGCTTCTACCACCACCACTACCACAACATGGGCTTCTACCACCACCACTACCACAACATGGGCTTCTACCACCACCACTACCACAACATGGGCTTCTACCACCACCACTACCACAACATGGGCTTCTACCACCACCACTACCACAACATGGGCTTCTACCACCACCACTACCACAACATGGGCTTCTACCACCACCACTACCACAACATGGGCTTCTACCACCACCACTACCACAACATGGGCTTCTACCACCACCACTACCACAACATGGGCTTCTACCACCACCACTACCACAACATGGGCTTCTACCACCACCACTACCACAACATGGGCTTCTACCACCACCACTACCACCACCACATGGGCTTCTACCACCACCACTACCACCACCACATGGGCTTCTACCACCACCACTACCACCATAACAACAACAACAACTACCACTGCACCACCACCACAACAACAACTACCACAGCACCACTACCACAACAACAACCACTACCACAACAACAACAACTACCACCACCACCACAACAACTACCACCACCACCACAACAACTACAACCACCACAACAACAACTACCACCATCACCACAACAACAACTACCACCACCACAACATCTACCACAACAACAACAACTACCACTACTACCACAACAACAACAACTACCACTACTACCACAACAACAACAACTACCACTACTACCACAACAACAACAACTACCACTACTACCACAACAACAACAACTACCACTACCACCACCACCACCACCACAACAACTACCACCACAACAACAACTACCACTACCACCACAACAACAACTACCACCACCACAACAACAACTACCACTACCACCACAACAACAACTACCACCACCACAACAACAACTACCACTACCACCACCACCACCACAACAACTACCACCACAACAACAACTACCACTACCACCACAACAACAACTACCACTACCACCACAACAACAACTACCACTACCACCACAACAACAACTACCACCACAACAACAACAACAACAACTACCACTACCACCACAACAACAACTACCACCACCACAACAACAACTACCACTACCACCACAACAACAACTACCACTACGACCACAACAACAACTACCACTACCACCACAACAACAACTACCACTACCACCACAACAACAACTACCACCACCACAACAACAACTACCACCACCACAACAACAACTACCACTACCACCACAACAACAACTACCACTACGACCACAACAACAACTACCACCACCACAACAACAACTACCACCACCACAACAACAACTACCACTACCACCACAACAACAACTACCACCACCACCACAACAACAACTACCACTACCACCACAACAACAACTACCACTACGACCACAACAACAACTACCACCACAACAACAACTACCACCACAACAACAACTACCACTACCACCACAACAACAACAACTACCACTACCACCACAACAACAACAACTACCACCACCACAACAACAACTACCACTACCACTACTACCACAACAACAACAACTACCACTACCACCACAACAACAACTACCACCACAACAACAACTACCACCACAACAACAACAACTACCACTACTACCACAACAACAACAACTACTACCACAACAACAACAACTACCACTACTACCACAACAACTACAACTACCACCACCACAACAACAACAACTACTACCACCACAACAACAACTACCACTACTACCACAACAACTACAACTACCACCACCACAACAACAACAACTACCACAACAACAACAACTACCACCACCACAACAACAACTACCACTACTACCACAACAACTACAACTACCACCACAACAACAACAACAACTACCACTACTACCACAACAACAACAACTACCACCACAACAACAACAACTACCACCACAACAACAACTACCACCACAACAACTACCACTACCACAACAACAACAACTACCACTACCACAACAACAACAACAACTACCACCACCACAACAACAACAACTACCACTACCACAACAACAACAACAACTACCACCACCACAACAACAACTACCACCACCACAACAACAACAACTACCACTACCACCACAACAACAACTACCACCACCACAACAACAACAACTACCACTACCACCACAACAACAACAACTACCACCACCACAACAACAACAACTACCACTACTACCACAACAACTACAACTACCACCACCACAACAACAACAACCACTACCACAACAACAACAACAACTACCACCACCACAACAACAACTACCACCACCACAACAACAACAACTACCACCACCACAACAACAACTACCACCACCACAACAACAACAACTACCACCACCACAACAACAACTACCACCACCACAACAACAACAACTACCACCACCACAACAACAACTACCACCACCACAACAACAACTACCACCACCACAACAACTACCACTACTACCACAACAACTACCACCACCACAACAACAACAACTACCACTACCACCACAACAACAACAACTACCACCACCACCACAACAACAACTACCACTACCACCACAACAACAACAACTACCACCACCACAACAACAACTACCACCACCACAACAACAACTACCACTACTACCACCACAACAACAACTACCACTACTACCACCACAACAACAACTACCACTACCACAACAACAACAACAACTACCACCACCACCACCACAACTACCACTACCACAACAACAACTACAACTACAACTACCACAACAACAACAACTACCACTACCACAACAACAACAACAACTACAACTACCACAACAACAACAACTACCACTACCACAACAACAACTACCACAACAACAACAACTACCACTACCACAACAACAACAACTACCACTACCACAACAACAACAACTACCACTACCACAACAACAACTACCACTACCACAACAACAACTACAACTACCACAACTACCACTACCACCACAACAACTACCACTACCACTACCACCACAACAACAACTACCACTACTACCACAACAACAACAACTACCACAACTACCACCACAACAACAACTACCACAACAACAACAACTACCACCACAACAACAACTACCACTACCACAACAACAACAACTACCACTACAACAACTACCACAACAACTACCACTACTACCACAACAACAACAACTACCACTACCACAACAACAACAACAACTACCACCACCACCACAACAACAACTACCACTACCACAACAACAACAACAACTACCACAACAACAACAACTACCACTACCACAACAACAACAACTACCACTACCACAACAACAACAACAACAACTACCACAACAACAACAACTACCACTACCACAACAACAACAACTACCACTACCACAACAACAACAACAACAACTACCACAACAACAACAACAACTACCACCACCACAACAACAACAACAACAACTACCACAACAACAACAACTACCACTACCACAACAACAACAACAACTACCACCACCACAACAACAACAACTACCACTACAACAACTACCACTACTACCACAACAACTACCACTACTATCACAACAACAACAACTACCACTACCACCACCACCACAACAACTACCACTACCACCACAACAACAACTACCACTACTACCACAACAACAACAACAACTACCACTACCACCACCACCACAACAACAACTACCACTACCACAACAACAACCACTACCACAACAACAACCACTACCACAACAACAACCACTACCACAACAACAACCACTACCACTACCACAACAACTACCACTACCACCACCTTCCGGCCGTTGGGGCTAACACAGCCCGTGTTCAGCTCATGTTACAGGCCCAGACGGTCACTACCGTGGCTCTGACTTTGACTTGCCAAAATGAACAGTCTATAACATAAGATTTATTTACCTGAATTTACCTGAATTTACCTGAGAGCCACTAACACTAGCGGCCTCGACGAGGACAGGATCCCGGCGGCTTGTCAAAGGTCACCTTCTTTGTCTCAATTATCTTTTCCAGCTGTACTTTAAAGGTTAACAGTTTTGGCATTTACGGCTTCGTCAGGTAGGCGGTTCCACGGGTTAATAACCCTGTGGGAGGAAGAAACGTCTCCTGTTCTCAGTCCAACATTGTGGCTTGTTGAGCTTGAAGCCGTTCCTCTTGCTTGTGTTACATCTGACCTTTAAACCTCCGGAGAGTATAGTCGGAGGTATAATGTAAACACATATTGACAAAATAAATGTTCGTAAAAAATGAAGAACAAAAAATGGCATATTAGTATCTGAATTTTGGAGATGAGAGAGCACAGGCGGTTAAGCCGTAGCCGGCGCCAGTGTCGGGACACGAGCGCGCCATCAGCTGGGCCGGGAGGGGAAACTCGCGCCTTTTGATATCGGTCTTAAGATGGCGTAATGTCCCTGAATTATAAGTGTTTTCCCCCCTCTTTCCCACGACGCTAGTGGGCTCGGTGAAGGAAGTGTCAGGTGAATGAAGTGGCTAGTGAATGAAGTGGCTAGTGAATGAAGTGGCTGGTGAATATAGTAGCCATTCACAGCCTTGCCCCTCCCCTACATCCGCTTCCAGGAGAGTGTTGTTCTTCTCCGGCCAGGAAGCACTGACATCCTACCTTCCCTGGGGCCTTCCCCTGCCTTCCCTGGGGCCTTCTCCTGCCTTCCCTGGGGCCTTCTCCTGCCTTCCCTGGGGCCTTCCCTGGGGCCTTCTCCTGCCTTCCCTGGGGCCTTCCCTGGGGCCTTCTCCTACCTTCCCTGGGACCTTCTCCTGCCTTCCCTGGGGCCTTCCCCCTGCCTTCGCTGGGGCCTTCTCCTGCCTTCCCTGGGGCCTTCCCTGGGGCCTTCTCCTACCTTCCCTGGGGCCTTCTCCTGCCTTCGCTGGGGCCTTCTCCTGCCTTCCCTGGGGCCTTCTACCTTCCCTGGGGCCTTCTCCTGCCTTCCCTGGGGCCTTCTCCTGCCTTCCCTGGGGCCTTCCCCCTGCCTTCCCTGGGGCCTTCCCCCTGCCTTTCCTGGGGCCTTCTCCTGCCTTCGCTGGGGCCTTCCCCTGCCTTCGCTGGGGCCTTCCCCTGCCTTCCCTGGGGCCTTCTCCTGCCTTCCCTGGGGCCTTCCCCTGCCTTCCCTGGGGCCTTCTCCTGCCTTCCCTGGGGCCTTCCCCTGCCTTCCCTGGGGCCTTCCCCTGCCTTCGCTGGGGCCTTCTCCTGCCTTCCCTGGGGCCTTCCCCTGCCTTCGCTGGGGCCTTTTCCTGCCTTCCCTGAGGCCTTCCCCTGCCTTCCCTGGGGCCTTCCCCTGCCTTCCCTGGGGCCTTCTCCTCCCTTCCCTGGGGCCTTCCCCTGCCTTCGCTGGGGCCTTTTCCTGCCTTCCCTGGGGCCTTCCCCTGCCTTCCCTGGGGCCTTCCCCTGCCTTCCCTGGGGCCTTCCCCTGCCTTCCCTGGGGCCTTCCCCTGCCTTCCCTGGGGCCTTCCCCTGCCTTCCCTGGGGCCTTCCCCTGCCTTCCCTGGGGCCTTCCCCTGCCTTCGCTGGGGCCTTCTCCTCCCTTCCCTGGGGCCTTCCCCTGCCTTCCCTGGGGCCTTCCCCCTGCCTTCCCTGGGGCCTTCCCCTGCCTTCGCTGGGGCCATCTCCTCCCTTCCCTGGGGCCTTCCCCTGCCTTCCCTGGGGCCTTCCCCTGCCTTCCCTGGGGCCTTCCCCTGCCTTCCCTGGGGCCTTCCCCTGCCTTCGCTGGGGCCTTTTCCTCCCTTCCCTGAGGCCTTCCCCTGCCTTCCCTGGGGCCTTCCCCTGCCTTCGCTGGGGCCTTCTCCTCCCTTCCCTGGGGCCTTCCCTGGGGCCTTCCCCTGCCTTCCCTGGGGCCTTCCCCTGCCTTCCCTGGGGCCTTCCCCTGCCTTCCCTGGGGCCTTCCCGCTGCCTTCCCTGGGACCTTCCCCCTGCCTTCCCTGGGGCCTTCCCCTGCCTTCCCTGGGGCCTTCGCTGGGGCCTTCCCCTGCCTTCGCTGGGGCCTTCTCCTCCCTTCCCTGGGGCCTTCCCCTGCCTTCCCTGGGGCCTTTCCCTGCCTTCCCTGGGGCCTTCCCCCTGCCTTCCCTGGGACCTTCCCCCTGCCTTCCCTGGGACCTTCCCCCTGCCTTCCCTGGGGCCTTCCCCCTGCCTTCCCTGGGACCTTCCCCCTGCCTTCCCTGGGACCTTCCCCCTGCCTTCCCTGGGGCCTTCCCCCTGCCTTCCCCCTGCCTTCCCTGGGGCCTTCCCCCTGCCTTCCCTGGGGCCTTCCCCCTGCCTTCCCTGGGGCCTACCTCCGCCTTCCTTGCAGATTTTCCCCTGCTAGTAAACATAACAGCCAATGAAAGCCAAATTGGTCTTCCCTAACAGCCATTTCCAGAAACCTATTGTTGTTGTGTCGCAACACTAATATTGCACCTACCCTGGGGACCTATCCTACAGTCCCCCCCCCCCCCCCCACGCCTCCTCTGGCGTGGGTGTGGGAACAGTGATGCAGGCCGCCGAAGAGGGGAAAACATAACCCATAGAGAGGAATCTTAAACTAGAAATACTAATAACTTTGTGCCTCTAGTTTCCGTCAATCCCCCCTTTGTCTACGTAAATTCCCCTTAGAATCTTGTATGTCGTTATCATGTCCCTGTATTCCGAGGGAGCACTCTACAGGTATTCCTGAAAGGTTTTGAATATGTATATTTGGGCGATGAGTTACCACTCCACAACTCAGCACATACAGGAATGCACAACACTGGCAGTGATGAGTTACCACTCCACAACTCAACACATACAGGAATGCACAACACTGGCAGTGATGAGTTACCACTCCACAACTCAACACATACAGGAATGCACAACACTGGCAGTGATGAGTTACCACTCCACAACTCAACACATACAGGAATGCACAACACTGACAGTGCTGAACTAGTGCACAAGGCCGGGGGGGGGGGCGTGATCAACGAGGGCCGGAGGGTAAACTTGTGTGTTTACTGTTGGCTGTAAATGGGAAGCAAAAAACACGAGGCAAGTCATTTACGGCTGTTGATGCAGGTGTGGCCGCGCCTGGGACACCTGCCCCCCCCCCAACCCCTGCATATATGCATGCATATATATATATATATATATATATATATATATATATATATGCATGCATATATATATATATATATATATATGCATGCATGTATATATATATATATATATATATATATATATATATATATATATATATATATATATATATATATATATATATATATGTGTGTGTGTGTGTGTGTGTGTGTGTGTGTGTGTTTACTAGTTGTGTTTTGCGGGGGTTGAGCTTTGCTCTTTCGGCCCGCCTCTCAACTGTCAATCAACTGTTTACTAACTAACTACTAACATACTAACCACTTGTTTTTTTTTTTTTTTTTTTTTCCCACACCACACACACACACCCCAGGAAGCAGCCCGTGACAGCTGACTAACTCCCAGGTACCTATTTACTGCTAGGTAACATGGGCACTTAGGGTGAAAGAAACTTTGCCCATTTGTTTCTGCCTCGTGCGGGAATCGAACCCGCGCCACAGAATTACGAGTCCTGCGCGCTATCCACCAGGCTACGAGGCCCCTCTCGTATGTGTGTGTGTACTCACCTATTTGTGCTTGCGGGGGTTGAGCTTTGGCTCTTTGGTCCCGCCTCTCAACTGTCAATCAACTGGTGTACAGATTCCTGAGCCTACTGGGCTCTATCATATCTACATTTAAAACTGTGTATGGAGTCAGCCTCCACCACATCACTGCCTAGTGCATTCCATCCGTTAACTACTCTGACACTGAAAAAGTTCCTTCTAACGTCTCTGTGGCTCATGTGGGTACTAAGTTTCCACCTGTGTCCCCTTGTTCGCGTCCCACCAGTGTTGAATAGTTTATCCTTGTTTACCCGGTCGATTCCCCTGAGGATTTTGTATGTTGTGATCATGTCTCCCCTTACTCTTCTGTCTTCCAGTGTCGTAAGGTGCATTTCCCGCAGCCTTTCCTCGTAACTCATGCCTCTTGGTTCTGGGACTAGTCTAGTGGCATACCTTTGTACTTTTTCCAGCTTCGTCTTGTGCTTGACAAGGTACGGGCTCCATGCTGGGGCCGCATACTCCAGGATTGGTCTTACATATGTGGTATACAAGATTCTGAATGATTCCTTACACAGGTTCCTGAACGCTGTTCTGATGTTAGCCAGCCTCGCATATGCCGCAGACGTTACGTGTGTGCACACGTACACGTGTGTACGTGTGTGCACACAGACGTTGTGTGTGAGTGTGTGAGTGAGTGAGTGAGTGAGTGAGTGAGTGAGTGTGTGTGTGTGTGTGTGTGTGTGTGTGTGTGTGTGTGTGTGTGTGTGTGTGTGTGTAATTCACGTAAATTAACACGTGAGGAAAAATGTGACAGTGTCAGACCACGGAGGAAGAATTGAAAGAGAAATTTCCTTAAGTACTTTCGTATATTAATACATCTTCAGAAGGAATGGATGATTTACAAGTCATGTTGTTGTTGTTTTAGATTTAGCTACTCAGAACGAAGTGTCCATGTAGCACGGGCTATGGTGAGCCCGTAATTGAGTTCGGTTATTCGCGATAACCTTGTTACTGTGATATTTGGGTCTAAGTTTAAAATGGAGGAGGGGATTCCTCCTTTTTCCTTGTTTATTTATCGCTTCTGTTTTAGTGCACTGGTTTTAGTCTGGTTTTATTAACATTATCTTGGAGGCGGATGTAGATGCAGAATGCTCACTAGTGAGTCCCATTCCTCAACGGCTCTTCTAATCATTGTAGTCGCGGTGGAATGTGTATCTAATGCAGCTGCTGTCGTTGGATTAATGTTGAGTTTGATGCGCAGGGCTTCAGTAGCTTCACATTCCAGCAAGTAGTGCAATAGTGGCGCCTCTGCTTCTGTTCCACTGATATGACACTCTTTAACTATTGGGTTCATTACCTCCCAGCAACACTTGTAACCAAGTCTGAGTCTGTGTATGGCTACTGCAATGTCTCTGGATATCTTTTTGTCAGGCTTGAAAGAAGAAAACCAGTGGCTTGTTCGTACCATATCGCAGTGGATCTTCCTTCCGCTACTTTGGCTCTGTTTTCAAGTCAAGTATTGGACAAATATATAGGGTAAAAAAAAATAGGTGCATCGTATGGGCCAATGGGTCTTCTGTGTTTCTTATGCGGCTCTTATTTGTATCCACCCAATTCCCATTCATTTTTTTTCATTGTACCTCACTTCACTTCACCTCTCTCTCCTGTCCGATACTTGTAAATTTCAAGGATGTGAAATACTTGACTTGTAAATGTGAAAAATAGAGAATGCTTAACGCGTTTTCGGTTAATTCGCCTTCATCAGAGCAAAGTAGGATGAAGGCGAATTCATTCGCCTTTGCTCTGATGAAGGCGAATTAACCGAAAACGCGTTAAGCATTCTCTATTTTTCACATGTGGTTTTTCCGCATACTTGGGTCAGTGTTTTGATCCAAGTGTTTTCAATTGCGATCATTGTTGCATATATATTATATATATATATATATATATATATATATATATATATATATATATATATATATATATATATATTTTGGTAGCAGTCTTTCCTGTAGACATATATTATTAAATATGACCGAAAAAGTAAGATTAATAATTCTAACACGAATTTTCTCAATCTTTCGTACATTTCTTTTCACTGTTGGAGGTAAATCAAAAATCAATTCTCCAAAATTCATTTTTATTTCTAGTCTGACGCGACACGAGCGCGTTTCGTAAAACTTATTACATTTTCAAAGACTTTAGTT
>NC_091165.1:18613223-18658840 GCF_040958095.1 Procambarus clarkii
ATATATATATATACATATATATATACATATATATTAGTATATTTTGGTAGCAGTCTTTCCTGTAGACATATATTATTAAATATGACCGAAAAAGTAAGATTAATAATTCTAACACGAATTTTCTCAATCTTTCGTACAATACGCTTCACTGTTGGAGGTAAATCAAAAATCACTTCTCCAAAATTCATTTTTATTTCTAGTCTGACGCGACACGGGCGCGTTTCGTAAAACTTATTACATTTTCAAAGACTTCACAAATACACAACTGATTAGAACGTATCTCTGATTTTATATCTACATTTGAGTGAGGTGGGAAGGGTGATGTGGCATTAACACAAGTCAGAACAGGAGGGGATATTAATAGGGTATTAAAAGTATCAACACAAGACAGAACAGAAACAATGGGTATTGAATAGAAGTGTTTGTAGAAAGCCTATTTGTCCATATTTCTTGATGCTTCTATATTGGAGCGGAGTCTTGAGGTGGGTAGAATATAGTTGTGCAATAATTGGCTGTTGATTGCTGGTGTTGACTTCTTGATGTGTAGTGCCTCGCAAACGTCAAGCCGCCTGCTATCGCTGTATCTATCGATGATTTCTGTGTTGTTTACTAGGATTTCTCTGGCGATGGTTTGGTTATGGGAAGAGATTATATGTTCCTTAATGGAGCCCTGTTGCTTATGCATCGTTAAACGCCTAGAAAGAGATGTTGTTGTCTTGCCTATATACTGGGTTTTTTGGAGCTTACAGTCCCCAAGTGGGCATTTGAAGGCATAGACGACATTAGTCTCTTTTAAAGCGTTCTGTTTTGTGTCTGGAGAGTTTCTCATGAGTAGGCTGGCCGTTTTTCTGGTTTTATAGTAAATCGTCAGTTGTATCCTCTGATTTTTGTCTGTAGGGATAACGTTTCTATTAACAATATCTTTCAGGACCCTTTCCTCCGTTTTATGAGCTGTGGAAAAGAAGTTCCTGTAAAATAGTCTAATAGGGGGTATAGGTGTTGTGTTAGTTGTCTCTTCAGAGGTTGCATGGCTTTTCACTTTCCTTCTTATGATGTCTTCGATGAAACCATTGGAGAAGCCGTTATTGACTAGGACCTGCCTTACCCTACAGAGTTCTTCGTCGACTTGCTTCCATTCTGAGCTGTGGCTGAGAGCACGGTCGACGTATGCGTTAACAACACTCCTCTTGTACCTGTCAGGGCAGTCGCTGTTGGCATTTAGGCACATTCCTATGTTTGTTTCCTTAGTGTAGACTGCAGTGTGGAAACCTCCGCCCTTTTCCATGACTGTTACATCTAGAAAAGGCAGCTTCCCATCCTTTTCCGTCTCGTAAGTGAAACGCAGCACGGAACTCTGCTCAAATGCCTCCTTCAGCTTCTGCAGATGTCTGACATCAGGTACCTGTGTAAAAATGTCGTCAACATACCTGCAGTATATGGCCGGTTTCAAGTTCATGTCGACTAAGACTTTAACCTGTCTTGTACCTGACAGGTACAAGAGGAGTGTTGTTAACGCATACGTCGACCGTGCTCTCAGCCACAGCTCAGAATGGAAGCAAGTCGACGAAGAACTCTGTAGGGTAAGGCAGGTCCTAGTCAATAACGGCTTCTCCAATGGTTTCATCGAAGACATCATAAGAAGGAAAGTGAAAAGCCATGCAACCTCTGAAGAGACAACTAACACAACACCTATACCCCCTATTAGACTATTTTACAGGAACTTCTTTTCCACAGCTCATAAAACGGAGGAAAGGGTCCTGAAAGATATTGTTAATAGAAACGTTATCCCTACAGACAAAAATCAGAGGATACAACTGACGATTTACTATAAAACCAGAAAAACGGCCAGCCTACTCATGAGAAACTCTCCAGACACAAAACAGAACGCTTTAAAAGAGACTAATGTCGTCTATGCCTTCAAATGCCCACTTGGGGACTGTAAGCTCCAAAAAACCCAGTATATAGGCAAGACAACAACATCTCTTTCTAGGCGTTTAACGATGCATAAGCAACAGGGCTCCATTAAGGAACATATAATCTCTTCCCATAACCAAACCATCGCCAGAGAAATCCTAGTAAACAACACAGAAATCATCGATAGATACAGCGATAGCAGGCGGCTTGACGTTCGCGAGGCACTACACATCAAGAAGTCAACACCAGCAATCAACAGCCAATTATTGCACAACTATATTCTACCCACCTCAAGACTCCGCTCCAATATAGAAGCATCAAGAAATATGGACCAATAGGCTTTCTACAAACACTTCTATTCAATACCCATTGTTTCTGTTCTGTCTTGTGTTGATACTTTTAATACCCTATTAATATCCCCTCCTGTTCTGTCTTGTGTTAATGCCACATCACCCTTCCCACCTCACTCAAATGTAGATATAAAATCAGAGATACGTTCTAATCAGTTGTGTATTTGTGAAGTCTTTGAAAATGTAATAAGTTTTACGAAACGCGCCCGTGTCGCGTCAGACTAGAAATAAAAATGAATTTTGGAGAAGTGATTTTTGATTTACCTCCAACAGTGAAGCGTATTGTACGAAAGATTGAGAAAATTCGTGTTAGAATTATTAATCTTACTTTTTCGGTCATATTTAATAATACATATATATATATATACATATATATATATATATATATATATACATATATATATACATATATATATATATACATATATATATACATATATATATATACATATATATATATATATATATACATATATATATATACATATATATATACATATATATATATATATACATATATATATACATATATATATACATATATATATATATACATATATATATACATATATATATACATATATATATATATATATACATATATATATACATATATATATACATATATATATATATACATATATATATACATATATATATATATATATATATATATATATATATATATATATATATATATATATATATATATATATATATATTATATTGTTACAGTTATCCCTTACATAGCAGTTGATTCTGCCCCTTCCTTCCGTCTTCAACATCAAGACTCGCCAGCAACACGTTCCAAAACATATTATCCAGTCCCCCCCCCCCCCCCAACCGCAAGAACCGCTCCCCTGCGGCCCGCCGGCTCCCAATCAACACTCGTTAACGATGAATAAATCGACAAGGGCCGTGACGAGGGTTCGAACCATTATCTCGTTAAGGCTCGTTACTCTGCTGGCGCCCTGTTCCAGACCCTGCCACCTCACCCGTCTGACGTCATCACCCCTGTATATAGGCTCGGGCAGGAGGGCTGAGCAGTCCCTCGACTAGTTACAGCCCCGCTCCTGTGCCAGGTAAGTCCACTACGGGCTCACCATAGCCCGTGCTGCTAGAAACTTTTTGTTTCCAGTAGCTGAATCTTAAACAACGGCTGAGGCGTCAGAAAAACCCTTCTGGTGCTCCATAGCTTAGGTGTCTTCCTGTTGACGTTCTTGACGGATGGTTATCTTGAGATGATTTTGGGGCTTTGGTGTCCCCGCGGCCCGGTCCTCGGCCAGGCCTCCACCTCCAGGAAGCAGCCCGTGCCAGCTGACTAACATCCACGTACCTATTTTACTGCTAGGTAACAGGGGCATAGGGTGAAAGAAACTCTGCTCATCGTTTCTCGCCGGCGCCCGGGATAGAACCCGGGACCACAGGATCACAAGTACAGTGTTCTGTCCGCTGAGCCTCCGGATTCGGAGTGCTGAGGTTCCGAGTTCGATCCCAGGTGGAGGCGGAAACAAAAATGGGCAGATTTTCTTTCACCCTGATGCACCTGTTACCTAGCAGTAAATAGGTACCTGGGAGTTAGACAGCTGCTACGGGTTGCTTCCCGGCGGAGTGTAACAAAACGGAGGCCTGGTCGAGGACCGGGCCGTGGGGACGCTAAGCCCCGAAATCATCTCAAGATAACCTGTCACCACAACCCCACTTTTTTTTTTTTTTTGAGATATATACAAGAGTTGTTACATTCTTGTACAGCCACTAGTACGCGTAGCGTTTCGGGCAGGTCCTTAATCCTATGGTCCCTGGGATCCACACAGCCTACAGTTAAGGATTTGCGCCCAGTAAATCCTCCCCGGCCAGGATACGAACCCATGACATAGCGCTCGCATATGCTCGCATAGCTCGCATAGCGCACATTAGGTGAATACCGTCAAATGGTCAATCTTGGCCAAGATATGAACGGCCTTTAAGAATCCAAGCACGATTCTGTCAGGTCGTTGTCTGCTACATTTATCTCACCATTTTGGGACTATACGTCACCACGTCCCTTTATCTCGTTAAGCACAAAGCGAAGCTAGAAGAAGTTCAGGGGGAATGACACCAGACTTGTCCCAGAGCTAAGAGGCTTGAGTCACGAGGACAGACTAAAGGAGTTTAACCTCTCGCCACTGAAACAGGGAAGAAAGGGAGTAGACATGATCACCACATCTAAACGACTTTGGGGAATGGAGTAGACAAGGACAGACTGATTAGCTGGGTGACCACAGATGGTAACTAAAAACGCAAATGATCCCCCACAGAAATTAGTGAACAAATTGAATGCATTAAGAAGTGGATTTGAGGAAGTATATTGTATATACAGCTTCAAATGTATATATGACAGTTCAATAAGCTTTATAATGTATATACCAGTCAGTTAAGTTTTGAGAGGCGGGATGCAACATTCCCCACAAGCTGACAACATTTTGTCCAAACCTTCAGGCATGCACGCACAATAAGCCCCTCTAACTCAAGATCACCGCACTCAAGATCACCGCACTCAAGATCACCGCACTTCACGACACAGCCACAAAATCACTAGAGAAGTTTAATAAGAAATGCGCTGCAAAGTCATGCCGGCTTGGCTCGTTCTTTGATAATTACTTGATAACAACTGCAATGATCGACAGAGACAGCGATAATGGAAGATTAGACAGTGCAAAAGCTCTTCACATTAAGCGCTCATTCAATTATCAACCGTCTAGGAACGTTCTACCGTCAGCAAGATTCTCGAGTACTGTCAACTTACAGGCTGGGATATAGACGTATCTGGCAGCTTTCTCAAAACCCAAATGTCGAGTACACAATGTGTCAACTTTGTGAAAGAGAAAACATGCACTCTCTTGAACATTATATTGTAGAATGTCCCATACTGACTGACTTTCGCCCTCCTGGGCTAAGGTATGCTGAACTCTGTAGTTACTATATGAGTACTGGAACACTTGATGATATATTGGACTTGTATCCAAAATTGACCATGTAATGTATCAATCATACAATGTATGTATGTGATGTAACTATATAACCTGAGCTTGTAAAAGCACCTTCATCACCTTCAGTGATTAAGTGCTTAATTGCACACTAGTTTCTTTATCAGCTACCTCACCCTGTCAGGGTAAATGAGACAAATGTATGTGAATGCATGTATGTGTGTATATATGTATGTGTATGTGTGTGTGTGTATGTATGGGTATAAAGCATATATGGAAGCTGATCAGAATTACATTTCACCTTTGTGAATGTACATTAATGACACTATGTAAAAGACACATCTAATACTTTATGTAGGGCGTACGTAAATCTGTGTATCTTTGTATTTACGTATGTAGGTTAGCTTAGCATTTTAAAAGCACCGAATCACCTTCTGTGGTTGAGTGTTCAATAAACCCTTGAACTGTATGTTTAACACTTCTCTAACCCTGTCCATGGAGGACAGAAGAAAATGTATATATGCTGGTTAGCATTGTAAATGTCTGGCCACGTCTGTGGTAGAAAAAAAAAAAATAAAAATAAAAAAAAAAAAAAAAAAAACTTACACCCCACTATCTCGACGTTTCGGTCCGTCCTGGACCATTCTCAAGTCGGAGAATGGTCCAGGACGGACCGAAACGTCGTCGTCCCTTCACTTTCTGGTGTGGGGTTTGGTCAACATATTTCAGCTACGTTATTGCGACTCCTCGTCTACACCCCACTATCTCCCTAGCTGCCCAGAGAGAATCCCAGACCAGATTATCTGATTATGTATGCTCTTTCACTCTGCCTCTGAGAAAGCAAAGATGTTTCAGCGAAATGCGCCAGACTCGTTAAAAGTGTTAATGAAGTTAGGAGAGTCAATAAAGAAGCAAAGAAGTACATCAAAGAGACCCTCATCTGCACTGAGCTGTTAAACACCACAAACGATATGGTGGATTTTCTGATAGTCAAAAAAATCATTTCTAAATGTGGTGATTGTCCTGGTGTATAATTCACCAGATGCAAATCCTCAGCAGTTTAAAGACCAACTTGTGAAAATAGAATACTGCTTACACAACCTCACAAACCCTGCCCCAAACATCACCTTACTTGACCACTTTAACTTAAGGCACCTAAAATGGAAAAAAAACGGAGTGATATTTATATAGTTATAGCAGAGAGGATCCCAGAAAACAGTCTAAATGAACAGTTACAAATGACCTGTTGCAGATGTGTGTGACTGATTTGCGGTAAACCATTAAATAGAAGCAAAGAGAAAATACAGCACCCTAGATTTAATTTTTACAATGATAAAGATTACAAATACATGATACTCAGATCACAGCCTAATCCAAGTTGAGACAAGCATGAGCAGCAGACCTGTGCAGAGTCTCAAACCCACGAGGAGCACAATTCAGCAAATTCACTTTTAATTACAAACTGATTAACTGGGAACAAATAAACCAAGACCTCGCAGACATATGCCGGGAAGAACACGCAGATAATGACAACTTTACCCAGTGCTTCCAGGAAATATACCACTAAGGAAGAGGAGAAAAATATACAAACGCTAATGAGGACGGCCTTCCCTCTAAAGGCGAAGAAAACAAATTGCAAAACATCACAAGTGGTCCAATCCATGCTAATGACGACAAGGAAGGCTGTGTAGACATATAGAAACGATCGAACTAAGGCTGAAATAATCAATCCAGGAGACGCACACAGAGCAAAACGCCATAAGAGAAATAGAGAGGAATCCAAATTACTTTTTCTCCTGTGAAAAGTCCAGAACAAAACTAAATCCAGTTTTGGGTCCTTGCACAAGGGCGAGGGAATTTTCATAGATGATAACGGAAACTAAGTGACATACCTCTCAATCCCACTCTGTTGCAGAAGAACTCTTCAGTCCACTGGCACACCTTTCCTGTCACTGCCTGTTGCTCAGTATCGTGTGCCAGCCTTCCCTCCTGTGTCGGAGGCTTCCTCACACTCCACAAATATTAAATCCATCCACCCTTCTTATTTACAACTGTAACACTGAAGAAGTTCTTTCTGCCATCTCTGTAACACACTGGTGACTAGTCTCCATACATGCCCACTCGTTCAGCTACTCCTAGTTTTAAGCAATGTATCTTTCGCTGGTTTAGACATTTCCATTATAATCATACCTGTGGTTATCATGACGGCTGTAACTCCTCTCCCCAGCAAGGTGGTGAGGTCCGGTTCACTCTACCTGTTCTCGAAGCTCCGGTCCCCTCAGCTCAGGAACGATCCTCGTTTCATATTTTTTGACCTTTTCTAACTTCGTTTGTGCTTTTTCAGGTGAGTTCTTTGGAGGAGGGCTGCATATTCTTGAGTGGGTCTGACATGGGTTGTTTATTAGACCCAGAAGATTTCTTTGTCCACACTCCTGAAGGCTTCACAGACGTTGGCCATAATGACATATGTTGCTGTGTCCACAACATATAGGGGGTTGTGTCTACTCCTTGGCATATATCCTTCCTTATACACATATTTGTCCTTCCTTCATTCTATACTATTGTGTGGTTTTTATCACGTCACTTCTTATCTTCATATATATACAGTTAGCTGGGATAAAGTCTAGTAGCCACTTCTCAGCGCCCCACAACCGTGTGCCAAGTTCCCCTTTACAGGGTTTAACACACGCTGTATGTACCGTTTCTTCGCATTAGTTTTATATTGTCTGTAAACACTGAATTGAAAGAGTCAATTTCGTGTCATTTCGTTGACATATAATATTAATTGTGACCTAGTACTGACCCTTGTGATACTCCCCTCGTTACCTCTCTCCACTCTGGTACCTCCCCTCTCTCACCATAACTCTGCGCTTCCCTACTGAGAGGTACTCTTTCACCCACGTTTGGCCAGTAGGCCTATTCCACGTTCTAATGTTCGTATGCTCCGATAACGCTAAAAGAATACCGCAATCTCACCTATTGAGATATACGAGGCAGGTGAAGGTAAGCACCACAGTGCCACACACAACAAGGGTAACGCCTGCCTCAAACACCCAAAGTATCCACATAAGTGATTACAAATTAGAAAACAGTAGACAAATTCTTAACTATGTTGTATAACCCAGCGAGGAAGCAGTCATTCATTATACTATGTTGCAATGTGTGTGTGTGTGTGTGTGTGTGTGTGTGTGTGTGTGTGTGTGTGTGTGTGTGTGTGTGTGTGTGTGTGTGTGTGTGTGTGTGTGTGTGTGTGTACTCAATTGTACTCACCTAATTGTGCTTGCGGGGGTTGAGCTCTGGCTCTTTGGTCCCGCCTCTCAACTGTCAATCAACTGATGTACAGGTTCCTGAGCCTACTGGGCTCTATCATATCTACATTTAAAACTGTGTATGGAGTCAGCCTCCACCACATCACTGCCTAATGCATTCCATCCGTTAACTACTCTGACACTGAAAAAGTTCTTTCTAACGTCTCTGTGACTCATTTGGCAACATTTGGGAACTCAGTTTCCACCTGTGTTCCCTTATTCGCGAACCACCTGTGTTAAACACTTTATCCTCATCTACCCTGTCAATTTTCCTGAGAATTTTGTAGGTAGTGATCATGTCTTCCCTTACTCTTCTGTCTTCCAGTGTCGTGAGATGAATTTCCCGCAGCCTTTCCTCGTAACTCATGCCTCTTAGTTCTGGGACTAGTCTAGTGGCATACCTTTGGACTTTTTCCAGCTTCGTCTTGTGCTTGACAAGGTACGGGCTCCATGCTGGGGCCGCATACTCCAGGATTGGTCTTACATACGTGGTAAACAGGGTTCTGTATGATTCCTTACACAGGTTCCTGAAGGCTGTTCAGCAGCATTCCTCTGATGTTAGCCAGCCTCGCGTACGCTGCAGATGTAATCCTTTTTACGTGGGCTTCGGGAGACAGGTTTGGTGTGATATCAACTCTTATCACACCAAACAAGGTGATCCAAGGATGTAGCAACAAGTGCCAGGAGACCATCAACAAGTGCCAGGAGAGCATCAGTGCCAGGAGAGCATCAACAAGTGCCAGGAGACCATCAACAAGTGCCAGGAGAGCATCAGTGCCAGGAGAGCATCAACAAGTGCCAGGAGACCATCAACAAGTGCCAGGAGACCATCAACAAGTGCCAGGAGAGCATCAACAAGTGCCAGGAGACCATCAACAAGTGCCAGGAGACCATCAACAAGTGCCAGGAGACCATCAACAAGTGCCAGGAGAGCATCAACAAGTGCCAGTAGCGCATCAACAAGTGCCAGGAGAGCATCAACAAGTGCCAGGAGAACATCAACAAGTGCCAGGAGACCATCAACAAGTGCCAGTAGCGCATCAACAAGTGCCAGGAGAGCATCAACAAGTGCCAGGAGAACATCAACAAGTGCCAGGAGAGCATCAACAAGTGCCAGGAGAACATCAACAAGTGCCAGGAGAGCATCAACAAGTGCCAGGAGACCATCAACAAGTGCCAGGAGAGCATCAACAAGTGCCAGTAGCGCATCAACAAGTGCCAGGAGAACATCAACAAGTGCCAGGAGACCATCAACAAGTGCCAGGAGAACATCAACAAGTGCCAGGAGAACATCAACAAGTGCCAGGAGACCATCAACAAGTGCCAGGAGAGCATCAACAAGTGCCAGGAGACCATCAACAAGTGCCAGGAGAACATCAACAAGTGCCAGGAGACCATCAACAAGTGCCAGGAGACCATCAACAAGTGCCAGGAGACCATCAACAAGTGCCAGGAGACCATCAACAAGTGCCAGGAGACCATCAACAAGTGCCAGGAGAGCATCAACAAGTGCCAGGAGACCATCAACAAGTGCCAGGAGAACATCAACAAGTGCCAGGAGACCATCAACAAGTGCCAGTAGAACATCAACAAGTGCCAGGAGAACATCAACAAGTGCCAGGAGAACATCAACAAGTGCCAGGAGAACATCAACAAGTGCCAGGAGAACATCAACAAGTGCCAGGAGAACATCAACAAGTGCCAGGAGAACATCAACAAGTGCCAGGAGACCATCAACAAGTGCCAGGAGAACATCAACAAGTGCCAGGAGACCATCAACAAGTGCCAGGAGAGCATCAACAAGTGCCAGGAGAACATCAACAAGTGCCAGGAGAGCAGCAACAAGTGCCAGTAGCGCAGCAACAAGTGCCAGGAGAACATCAACAAGTGCCAGGAGAACATCAACAAGTGCCAGGAGAACATCAACAAGTGCCAGGAGAACATCAACAAGTGCCAGGAGAACATCAACAAGTGCCAGGAGAACATCAACAAGTGCCAGGAGAACATCAACAAGTGCCAGGAGAACATCAACAAGTGCCAGGAGAACATCAACAAGTGCCAGGAGAACATCAACAAGTGCCAGGTGAGCATCAACAAGTGCCAGGAGAGCATCAACAAGTGCCAGGAGAGCATCAACAAGTGCCAGGAGAACATCAACAAGTGCCAGGAGAACATCAACAAGTGCCAGGTGAGCATCAACAAGTGCCAGGAGAACATCAACAAGTGCCAGTAGCGCAGCAACAAGTGCCAGGAGAGCATCAACAAGTGCCAGGAGCGCATACATTCCCCCCAGACACGTGCGCAGATGCGCTTCTCTGCACTATAAGGGGGATAGGGAAGCCGCAGCTGGAGCGTCTAGCGGCCACAAGAACACGTTCTCACCAGCATGGCCCATCACGTCCCCCAGCTGTGTGCCGGCGGCGGCATCCAACGGTGCCAGCGGCGGCGGCATCCAACGGTGCCAGCGGGGCTATATGCGCCCCTCGCGGGCTTTTTACTCAACCACCGGCCCCGACCCTCTACCATGTTGGGCTACGTCCCGCCACCCCGCACCAGCGCCCGGGATTGGCGCGCGAGTGACGGTACATCATCCTATAGCACGGTTCACATCCCCCAGCTGTGTCCTGGTGGTCCTAGGGTGTCAGGTCGGGACTAATAAGGTGGAGGTGGTCCTAGGGTGTCAGGTCGGGACCAATAAGGTGCTGGTGGTCCTAGGGTGTCAGGTCGGGACCAATAAGGTGGAGGTGGTCCTAGGGTGTGAGGTCGAGACCAATAAGGTGCTGGTGGTCCTAGGGTGTGAGGTCGGGACCAATAAGGTGGTGGTGGTCCTAGGGTGTGAGGTCGGGACCAATAAGGTGGTGGTGGTCCTAGGGTGGTGGCGAGGGTGGAAACCAAACTTGGCGAATATTGACGATGAAGTAAATAATTTATAATTGCCAGGTTGCCAGCGAGTAAAATGTTGCCGGAGTTCAAGAGTGTTAGTGTGTAGGGGGGATGGAACTACCAGGGGAAAGTGCCAAGTCATTACGCCTGTATAGCACAGGGAAGAGATGAGGATAAGGATTTGGATGGGACGGGGGAAGGAATCGCCGCAAGCACGGTCGGGGATTGAACTCCGACCTGCATGAAGCGACACTGTCGATCATGTGGTTGCCAAAGTGGTTGGGCAGTGTGTGTGAGTACTCACCTAGTTGTGCTTGCGGGGGTTAAGCTTTGGCTCTTTGGTCCCGCCTCTCAACTGTCAATCTACTGATGTACAGGTTCCTGAGCCTACTGGGCTCTATCATATTATATTTGAAACTGTGTATGGATTCAGCCTCCACCACATCACTGCCTAATACATTCCAACTGTTAACTACTCTGACACTGAAAAAGTTCTTTCTAACGTCCTTGTGGCTCATTTGGGTACTCAGTTTCCACCTGTGTCCCCTTGTTCGTGTTCCACCCGTCTAAATAGTTTGTGTTTGTCCACACTGTCAATTCCTCTGAGAATTTTGTAGGTGTTGATCATGTCCCACCTTACTCTTCTGTCTTCCAGGGACTTGAGGTTTAGCTCCCGTAGCCTTTCCTCGTTGCTCATACCTCTCAGTACTGGGACTAGTCTGGTGGCATATCTCTGAATCTTGTCTAACTTTGTCTTGTGTTTGACTAGGTATGGACTCCAGGCTGGAGCTGCATACTCCAGGATTGGTCCTACATAAGTGGTATACAGGGTCCTGAACGATTCCTTACACAAGTTTCTAAAGGCAGTTCTTATGTTGGCCAGTCTAGCATATGCCGCTGATGATATCCTTTTGATGTGGGCCTCTGGGGACAGGTTCGGTGTGATATCAACTCCCAGATCTTTCTCTCTATTTGACTCTTGCAGGATATCACGTCCATGATGGTACATTGTGGTCAGCCTTCTGCTACCTTCGACTAATTTCATTACTTTACATTTCCTGAGTTGAACTTTAACAGCCATTTTCAAGACCATTCCTCCAGTTTGTCCAGGTCGTCCTGTAGTCTCTGTCTATCTTCACCTGTCTTGATTCTTCTCAATGTTTGCTGATGATGCAAACATTGAGACGAATGAGTCTATACCCTCTGGAAGTGTGTGAGCGAGAGTGTGAGTGTGAACGAGTGTGTGGGAGTGAGCGAGAGTGTGAGCGAGAGCGTGGGAGTGAGCGAGAATGTGAGTTTGAGCGAGAGTGTGAGCGAGAGTGTAAGTGTGAGCGAGAGTGTGAGCGAGAGTGAGAGTGAGAGTGTGAGCGAGAGTGTGAGCGAGAGTGTGAGCGAGAGTGTAAGTGTGAGCGAGAGTGTAAGTGTGAGCGAGAGTGTAAGTGTGAGCGAGAGTGTGAGTGAGAGTGAGAGTGTGAGTGTAAGAGTGTGAGAGTGAGCGAGAGTGAGCGAGAGTGTGAGAGTGAGCGAGAGTGTGAGAGTGAGCGAGAGTGTGTGACGGAGAGTGTGAGTGTGACGGAGAGTAAGAGTGTGTGAGTGTGAGCGAGAGTGTGAGAGTGAGCGAGAGTGTGAGTGTGAGCGAGAGTGTGAGTGTGACGGAGAGTGAGAGTGTGAGTGTGACGGAGAGTGTGAGTGTGTGTGTGTGAGAGTGTGAGAGAGAGTGGAGAGTGAGCAAGAGTGTAAGAGTGAATAACCTCATGCACTGGGCCATCAACACTTGCCATGGTGGAACTTAACAGGTTAGTATCCTTCGTCAACTGATCGGTTTACGGGTGTGGTGGGTGGCTGGTGGGTTTACGGGGTGTGGTGGGTGGCTGGTGGGTTTACGGGGTGTGGTGGGTTTACGGGGTGTGGTGGGTGGCAGGTGGGTTTACGGGGTGTGGTGGGTGGCAGGTGGGTTTACGGGGTGTGATGGGTGGCTGGTGGGTTTACGGGGTGTGGTGGGTGGCTGGTGGGTTTACGGGGTGTGGTGGGTGGCTGGTGGGTTTACGGGGTGTGGTGGGTGGCTGGTGGGTTTACGGGGTGTGGTGGGTGGCTGGTGGGTTTACGGGGTGTGGTGGGTGGCTGGTGGGTTTACGGGGTGTGGTGGGTGGCTGGTGGGTTTACGGGGTGTGGTGGGTGGCTGGTGGGTTTACGGGGTGTGGTGGGTGGCAGGTGGGTTTACGGGGTGTGGTGGGTGGCAGGTGGGTTTACGGGGTGTGATGGGTGGCTGGTGGGTTTACGGGGTGTGGTGGGTGGCTGGTGGGTTTACGGGTGTGGTGGGTGGCTGGTGGGTTTACGGGTGTGGTGGGTGGCTGGTGGGTTTACGGGTGTGGTGGGTGGCTGGTGGGTTTACGGGGTGTGGTGGGTGGCTGGTGGGTTTACGGGGTGTGGTGGGTGGCTGGTGGGTTTACGGGGTGTGGAGGGTGGCTGGTGGGTTTACGGGGTGTGGAGGGTGGCTGGTGGGTTTACGGGGTGTGGTGGGTGGCTGGTGGGTTTACGGGGTGTGGTGGGTGGCTGGTGGGTTTACGGGGTGTGGTGGGTGGCTGGTGGGTTTACGGGGTGTGGTGGGTGGCTGGTGGGTTTACGGGGTGTGGTGGGTGGCTGGTGGGTTTACGGGGTGTGGTGGGTGGCTGGTGGGTTTACGGGGTGTGGTGGGTGGCAGGTGGGTTTACGGGTGTGGTGGGTGGCAGGTGGGTTTACGGGGTGTGATGGGTGGCTGGTGGGTTTACGGGGTGTGGTGGGTTTACGGGTGTGGTGGGTGGCTGGTGGGTTTACGGGGTGTGGTGGGTGGCAGGTGGGTTTACGGGTGTGGTGGGTGGCAGGTGGGTTTACGGGGTGTGGTGGGTGGCTGGTGGGTTTACGGGGTGTGGTGGGTGGCTGGTGGGTTTACGGGTGTGGTGGGTAGCAGGTGGGTTTACGGGGTGTGGTGGGTGGCTGGTGAGTTTACGGGGTGTGGTGGGTGGCTGGTGGGATTACGGGTGTGGTGGGTGGCTGGTGGGTTTACGGGTGTGGTGGGTGGCTGGTGGGTTTACGGGTGTAGTGGGTGGCTGGTGGGTTTACGGGGTGTGGTGGGTGGCTGGTGGGTTTACGAGGTGTGGTGGGTGGCTGGTGGGTTTACGGGTGTGGTGGGTTTACGGGGTGTGGAGGGTGGCAGGTGAGTTTACGGGGTGTGGTGGGTGGCTGGTGGGTTTACGGGGTGTGGAGGGTGGCTGGTGAGTTTACGGGGTGTGGTGGGTGGCTGGTGGGTTTACGGGGTGTGGTGGGTGGCTGGTGGGTTTACGGTGTGTGGTGGGTGGCTGGTGGGTTTACGGGGTGTGGTGGGTGGCTGGTGGGTTTACGGGGTGTGGAGGGTGGCAGGTGGGTTTACGGGGTGTGGTGGGTGGCTGGTGGGTTTACGGGGTGTGGTGGGTGGCTGGTGGGTTTACGGGGTGTGGAGGGTGGCTGGTGGGTTTACGGGGTGTGGTGGGTGGCTGGTGGGTTTACGGGGTGTGGTGGGTGGCTGGTGGGTTTACGGGGTGTGGTGGGTGGCTGGTGGGTTTACGGGGTGCTTAGATATAGTTCCACATTCACATATGGAACTAACAGAACAAGAACCCGGCAATGTGATGTTATAGTGGCCAGAATACACCTGGGATACAGATGTGTCCGGCAGCTCTCTCAAAACCCAAATGTCGGAATATAGCATGTGTTAACTTTGTGAAAGTGTCGGAAAGTGTCACCCTCCCCCCCCAACATGGGTCATTCCTCCCCCCTCCCTCACGCCCCCCCCCCCAGCGTGGGTCATCCTCACGTAACTAACGTGAACCACTTGGTCTCTCGGTCTTCTTTTTTACCATATTTCCCTCCCACCATATTCTCCCTTTTTCTCTCATCACATCTGCTGGCTGTTGCCCTTAAAATCACACACGCACACATGTGTTAAGGCAGGACGGTAGACGCAGGAAATAGGAGAAACATGGAGACCTACGAAGGAACGACCCCCCCCCCCCCCCCCCGGGGCCAACGACGTAACTACGACGTTGCTGCAACGTTTGAACACGATTTATAACACCTAACAGTTGTACCAACCCATACGGCAAGTTGTAGCAACGTTGTGATCAGAGCCGCTCAGTAATGTTACTTCTGGAGTTGGTGGTGGAGGAGGCGACCAGGTCGAGCGCCTCTAGGCACCGTCACGTTGAGATATATATATTTTTTTTTTTTTTTGAGATATATACAACAGTTGTTACATTCTTGTACAGCCACTAGTACGCGTAGCGTTTCGGGCAAGTCCCTGGAATACGATCCCCTGCCGCGAAGAATCGTTAGCCACGTGCACAAGGTGGCTGCCATCTTCAGTAAGCAGCACTCTCCTGGAGTGCCCGGCCCCTGGCACTGTCAGTCACCTGGACGAGGTTGACAACTGTACACGTTTAGGTCGGCTATAGTTGAGCCTTCAACGACGAGGAGACTTCTGCCGCCCACTGCCCCGTACAAGCCCAATATGTTGTCACGGGAACAACCTGTCCCAACAAGCGCCCGCCCTCACCCACCTTCACATCACCTGGAGAGTTATCAAGATATTTGTGATGATGTGAAAGTTCATTACGGTTCCAGGAATAGTCTACAAGTAAACTGGCTAATGAACCTTTGTTACAAACTCCAATTATTCTCAAGTTATAATGTTATTGTGTAATAAAATGTTAATTTAAAATAAAAAGAGCACACTGAAATAGTTTTAAAATTCCATATTTCACTTTATCGTCAATAATATACTATATTAATGTAACCAAACATAATGGAACCTAACGTAACTTAACGTAACCAAACTTTAATCTAAAGCAACCTTAACCTAACCATGGATAGAGCGTAGATAATAGCACTAATTATGTAGTCCTTCCCCAAACCATTCCCTTGAGTGGATATCCTCCCTGAGGACAGGTTGTCCCACAGAGATGTTAGCAACCACAACTCAAGGCGCTCAGGTTTCAGCAGCCTTTTGCTAGGACTGCTATTCTGAAAGCATCACTAGATCAGCCATCACTGGCCCGCGCGACGCCTGGCGTCACTGGTCACCACGACGCCTGGCGTCACTGGTCACCACGACGCCAGGCGTCACTGGTCACCACGACGCCTGGCGTCACTGGTCACCACGACGCCTGGCGTCACTGGTCACCACGACGCCCGGCGTCACTGGTCACCACGACGCCCGGCGTCACTGGTCACCACGACGCCCGGCGTCACTGGTCACCACGACGCCAGACGTCACTGGTCACCACGACGCCAGGCGTCACTGGTCACCACGACGCCAGGCGTCACTGGTCACCACGACGCCAGGCGTCACTGGTCACCACGACGCCTGGCGTCACTGGTCACCACGACGCCTGGCGTCACTGGTCACCACGACGCCTGGCGTCACTGGTCACCACGACGCCTGGCGTCACTGGTCACCAAGACGCCTGTCGTCACTGGTCACCACGACGCCTGGCGTCACTGGTCACCACGACGCCTGGCGTCACTGGTCACCACGACGCCTGGCGTCACTGGTCACCACGACGCCTGGCGTCACTGGTCACCACGACGCCTGGCGTCACTGGTCACCACGACGCCTGGCGTCACTGGTCACCACGACGCCAGACGTCACTGGTCACCACGACGCCTGGCGTCACTGGTCACCACGACGCCTGGCGTCACTGGTCACCACGACGCCAGACGTCACTGGTCACCACGACGCCTGGCGTCACTGGTCACCACGACGCCTGGCGTCACTGGTCACCACGACGCCTGGCGTCACTGGTCACCACGACGCCTGGCGTCACTGGTCACCACGACGCCTGGCGTCACTGGTCACCACGACGCCTGGCGTCACTGGTCACCACGACGCCAGACGTCACTGGTCACTACGACGCCTGGCGTCACTGGTCACCACGACGCCTGGCGTCACTGGTCACCACGACGCCTGGCGTCACTTGTCACCACGACGTCTGGCGTCACTGGTCACCACGACGCCAGGCTCTCTCTCTCTCCCTCTGTCTCTCTCCAGGCGTCACTGGAGTGGCGCCAGTGACGCCTGGAGAGAGAGGAAGGGAGGGGAGAGAGAGAATGTTGAGGAGGAAGGAAGGAGAGCAGTCACAAACCTCCTGTAAATAGGTTTCTTGTGGAGTGGAAGCTGCGGTGATTGCCCCGTGTCAGGTGACGGGGTGCCGGCAGGTCTAGTGAGGAGGGCAGCACCCACACGCCCCGGGCCACCACCTACCACAGACAGGCGTCTTGCGTTACCGTCGTAAATGGCTTAATGACGGGAAAATCTCAGGCAATCCCGTCAATTACGCCCGGGCCTGTCCCTGCCCGTCAATACCCGTCACAAAGGGCCGTCAAGAGCCCGTCGCTGGCTATTGTTATCAGACAGGAAACACCGCCCTCACCACTTTTTCCTCAGTTCCGTTTTCTGTTGTTGGTGGAGGTGGTGTTCGTCGGGAGCCCTCGGACCAACTGCTGTCCTGGCCCTCGCTTGAGTGCTCAAGACCATCTTGTGGTCTTATATTTTCCATCTGTTGTTCTACTTTCCGGGCCCGGCCTCCCAGGCTCCACTTACGGTAACTTGGTCCAACAGGTTGTTGCTTAAAGCAGCCAGTAGCAGACAGCTGCTATGGGCTGCATCCTGGGCATGCGCGCGCGCGCGCGTGTACTCACCTAGTTGTACTTGCAGGGGTTGAGCTCTGCTCTTTCAGCCCGACTCTCAACTGTCAATCAGTCAACTGTAACTAACTACTTACTAATTTTTTTATTTTTTTCCACACATACACACAGACACACACACACACTCTTCCCGGGGAAGTGTGTGTGTGTGTGTGTGTGTGTGTGTGTGTGTGTGTGTGTGTGTGTGTGTGTGTGTGTGTGTGTGCGTGTGTGTGTCACCTTAATTGTGCTCACCTTGTTGGGCGTGCAGGACTAAACATCTGTTATTGGGCCTCGCCTCTTCAGCTGCCCGACCAAACTAGATTCCAATCACAAATATATTTCAATCTATGTATGGTACTGGCCTCAACTACGTCCTCCTCTAATTCATCCAATGTACTCACCCTTAGCCTACTCCCCCTTGTCCTGCTGTTACACTTGGTAAACAGCTCATCCTTATCTGCTGTCAGCCCATTACCACCATATATATCGCAATCATGTCTGCTCTTATCCGTCTCTTCTATCTAACGCCGTAAGATCTATCGTCTTCAGTCTTTCCTCGTACTCAAGTTGTGGTAAGTCATGTGGCACATCTCTCAACCCTCTCGAGTCTTATATTGTGCTTCTGTATATACCAGTTCCATGCTGGCGCTGCATACTCTTGTAGCAGTCTCACGTAGTCTGTGAACAGTGCCCTAAATGCCTCCTTGTCCATATTTCTGAGAGCTTCTCTGATGGTTTAATAACTTTGCATATGCCGGTGATGTGATTAGGGTGACATGTGCCGCTGGGGACAGGCTCTGTGTTAGGTCTGCTTCTGAATTCATTTTCTGTTCAGATTCCTGGATGTGTCTTCTCCTCAGTGTGGAGTGTTCTAACTGTCTCGTTGTGTTGTACCACACTCTTGCGTACCTTATATTTGCTTGGGTTAAAGTCAAGCAGCCATCTTTCAGACTTTTCCTGGAATTTCATTGCAGAAGTTGAATTGGAACGTCTGTCCATGCAGTCCGCCGCTGGTATACCTCTTCCATCCTAATTAACTGAGTCTTTAAGTTCATTATGACAGGTATTCCTTTGGCCATTCCACTGCTCTTGTTACTCAAGCATATTTCTCGAACTTAATGGAACCTTTCATTAAAGACCTCACATATTTCCATGCCGTTTTCTGCCAGTTATTCATCATTGTCACCATTCCGTCTTAACACTTGGTCAGTCACATCAGTGTGACGCCTTCCGCTTGTGCAACAGTCTCGGTTGCTCACTAACTATGGATGCGATGCCAGTTGTATATTTCCTTTCTGTTCCTGTTTTAATTCTTGTATATTTCTTTATGGTTTTCTCTACAGCTACGTAGCTACTACACATAAGGGGCATAACTGGCCGACCCCTCACAGTGTTCAAGAGAGAACTGGATAAGCACCTCCAAAGGATACCTGATCAACCAGGCTGTGACTCATACGTCAGGCTGCGAGCAGCCGCGTCCAACAGCCTGGTTGATCAGTCCGGCAACAAGGAGGCCTGGTCGACGACCGGGCCGCGGGGATGCTAAGCCCCAGAAGCACCTCAAGGTAACCTCAAGGTAAGGTACGTCTATTATATGTAGCACTGATACGGTTGAGCAACCTAAGTTGCTGGTGAATGTGTTCTCGGTAAGTTCCTATCATTCAAGTTCTCACTCTTAATCTTCTCATAGCAGCTTGATAGCCAATTGATAGCAGCTTGATAACATCGTAACACAGGTGATTGATAGCAATTTGGCAGCACACTGATAGCAGCTTGTTTAAAGAGTAATGTCATCGTGATAGCAGCTCCCACAATAACATTATTAAAATAATCACCGATAAAAATGATGTCCAATGACGTAACTTGTACAGCAAGATCACGATGTCTTCCGCTGACGATGTCCACAACACACGATACTAACAACCCAACAACCCAGACTGTGACTGATTAAGGCCACTACCTGTGTCATGTTTGTGTCCCTCCTGTGTAGTGTTTGTGTGTCCCTCCTGTGTGATGTGTGTGTGTCCCTCCTGTGTAGTGTTTGTGTGTCCCTCCTGTGTGATGTGTGTGTGTCCCTCCTGTGTAGTGTTTGTGTGTCCCTCCTGTGTGATGTGTGTGTGTCCCTCCTGTGTAGTGTTTGTGTCCCTCCTGTGTAGTGTTTGTGTGTCCCTCCTGTGAGATGTTTGTGTGTGTGGCTCCTGTGTGATGTGTGTGTGTCCCTCCTGTGTAGTGTTTGTGTGGCTCCTGTGTGATGTGTGTGTGTGTGGCTCCTGTGTGATGTGTGTGTGTCCCTCCTGTGTGATGTGTGTGTGTGGCTCCTGTGTGATGTTTGTGTGTGTGGCTCCTGTGTGATGTGTTTGTGTGTCCCTCCTGTGTAGTGTTTGTGTGGCTCCTGTGTGATGTGTGTGTGTCCCTCCTGTGTAGTGTTTGTGTGGCTCCTGTGTGATGTGTGTGTGTCCCTCCTGTGTGATGTGTGTGTGTGGCTCCTGTGTGATGTTTGTGTGTGTGGCTCCTGTGTGATGTGTTTGTGTGTCCCTCCTGTGTGATGTGTGTGTGTGTGGCTCCTGTGCAGTGTTTGTGAGTGGCTCCTGTGTGATGTGTGTGTGTGGCTCCTGTGTGATGTTTGTGTGTGTGGCTCCTGTGTCATGTGTGTGTCCCTCCTGTGTAGTGTTTGTGTGTCCCTCCTGTGTGATGTGTGTGTGTGGCTCCTGTGTGATGTGTGTGTGTGGCTCCTGTGTGATGTTTGTGTGTGGCTCCTGTGTGATGTTTGTGTGTCCCTCCTGTGTAGTGTTTGTGTGTCCCTCCTGTGTGATGTGTGTGTGTCCCTCCTGTGTGATGTGTGTGTGTCCCTCCTGTGTGATGTGTGTGTGTGGCTCCTGTGTGATGTTTGTGTGTCCCTCCTGTGTAGTGTTTGTGTGGCTCCTGTGTGATGTTTGTGTGTCCCTCCTGTGTGATGTGTGTGTGTGGCTCCTGTGTGATGTTTGTGTGTCCCTCCTGTGTGATGTGTGTGTGTGGCTCCTGTGTGATGTTTGTGTGTCCCTCCTGTGTGATGTGTGTGTGTGTGGCTCCTGTGTGATGTGTGTGTGTCCCTCCTGTGTGATGTGTGTGTGTGTGGCTCCTGTGTGATGTGTGTGTGTGTGGCTCCTGTGTGATGTGTGTGTGTGTGGCTCCTGTGTGATGTGTGTGTGTGTGGCTCCTGTGTGATGTGTGTGTGTGTGGCTCCTGTGTGATGTGTGTGTGTGGCTCCTGTGTGATGTTTGTGTGTCCCTCCTGTGTGATGTGTGTGTGTGTGGCTCCTGTGTGATGTGTGTGTGTGTGGCTCCTGTGTGATGTGTGTGTGTGTGGCTCCTGTGTGATGTGTGTGTGTGTGGCTCCTGTGTGATGTGTGTGTGTGGCTCCTGTGTGATGTGTGTGTGTGTGGCTCCTGTGCAGTGTTTGTGAGTGGCTCCTGTGTGATGTGTGTGTGTGTGGCTCCTGTGTGATGTGTGTGTGTGGCTCCTGTGTGATGTGTGTGTGTGGCTCCTGTGTGATGTGTGTGTGTGTGGCTCCTGTGTGATGTGTGTGTGTGGCTCCTGTGCAGTGTTTGTGAGTGGCTCCTGTGTGATGTTTGTGTCCCTCCTGTGTAGTGTTTGTGTGGCTCCTGTGTGATGTTTGTGTGTCCCTCCTGTGTGATGTGTGTGTGTGTGGCTCCTGTGCAGTGTTTGTGAGTGGCTCCTGTGTGATGTGTGTGTGTGTGGCTCCTGTGTGATGTGTGTGTGTGGCTCCTGTGTGATGTGTGTGTGTGGCTCCTGTGTGATGTGTGTGTGTGTGGCTCCTGTGTGATGTGTGTGTGTGGCTCCTGTGTGATGTGTGTGAGTGGCTCCTGTGTGATGTGTGTGTGTGTGGCTCCTGTGTGATGTTTGTGTGTGTGGCTCCTGTGTGATGTGTGTGTGTGGCTCCTGTGTGATGTGTGTGTGTGTGGCTCCTGTGTGATGTTTGTGGCTCCTGTGTAGTGTTTGTGGCTCCTGTGTGATGTGTGTGTGTGTGGCTCCTGTGTGATGTTTGTGGCTCCTGTGTAGTGTTTGTGGCTCCTGTGTAATGTGTGTGTGTGGCTCCTGTGTGATGTTTGTGGCTCCTGTGTAGTGTTTGTGGCTCCTGTGTGATGTGTGTGTGTGTGGCTCCTGTGTGATGTGTGTGTGTGTGGCTCCTGTGTGATGTTTGTGGCTCTTGTGTAGTGTTTGTGGCTCCTGTGTGATGTGTGTGTGTGGCTCCTGTGTGGCTCCTGTGTGATGTTTGTGTGTGTGGCTCCTGTGTGATGTTTGTGGCTCCTGTGTAGTGTTTGTGGCTCCTGTGTAGTGTTTGTGTCACTCCTGTGTAGTGTTTGTGTCACTCCTGTGTAGTGTTTGTGTCACTCCTGTGTAGTGTTTGTGTCACTCCTGTGTAGTGTTTGTGTCACTCCTGTGTAGTGTTTGTGTCACTCCTGTGTGATGTGTGTGTGTGGCTCCTGTGTGATGTGTGTGTGTGGCTCCTGTGTCATGTTTGTACGATTTATGTATAATATACAACTGGTCATATGATGTATAACCATGATGTATAAGCATGATGTATAACCATGATGTATAACCATGAATATATCTACATTTCTCTACCGTCCCCAACCCCTTGGGCTGGACGGTAGAGCGACGGTCTCGCTTCATGCAAGTCGGCGTTCAATCCCCGACCGTCCAAGTGGTTGGGCACCATTCCTTACCCCCATCCAATCCCAAATACTTATCCTGACCCCTTCCAAGTGCTATATAGTCGTAAAGGATTGGCGCTTTCTCCTGATAATTCCTTCCTTTACACGTGGGTACATGTGTACAGCTGTAGCCGCGGGTACACGTGTACAGCTGTAGCCGCGGGTACACGTGTACTGCTGTAGCCGCGGGTACACGTGTACTGCTGTAGCCGCGGGTACACGTGTACTGCTGTAGCGGCGGGTACACGTGTACTGCTGTAGCCGCGGGTACACGTGTACTGCTGTAGCGGCGGGTACACGTGTACTGCTGTAGCCGCGGGTACACGTGTACTGCTGTAGCGGCGGGTACACGTGTACTGCTGTAGCCGCGGGTACACGTGTACTGCTGTAGCCGCGGGTACACGTGTATTGCTGTAGCGGCGGGTACACGTGTTCAGCTGTAGCCGCGGGTACACGTGTACTGCTGTAGCGGCGGGTACACGTGTACAGCTGTAGCCGCGGGTACACGTGTACTGCTGAAGCCGCGGGTACACGTGTACTGCTGTAGCCGCGGGTACACGTGTACTGCTGTAGCCGCGGGTACACGTGTACTGCTGTAGCCGCGGGTACACGTGTACTGCTGTAGCCGCGGGTACACGTGTACTGCTGTAGCCGCGGGTACACGTGTATTGCTGTAGCGGCGGGTACACGTGTTCAGCTGTAGCCGCGGGTACACGTGTACTGCTGTAGCGGCGGGTACACGTGTACAGCTGTAGCCGCGGGTACACGTGTACTGCTGTAGCCGCGGGTACACGTGTACTGCTGTAGCCGCGGGTACACGTGTACTGCTGTAGCCGCGGGTACACGTGTACTGTTGTAGCCGCGGGTACACGTGTACTGCTGTAGCCGCGGGTACACGTGTACTGCTGTAGCCGCGGGTACACGTGTACTGCTGTGCCGCGGGTACACGTGTACTGCTGAAGCCGCGGGTACACGTGTACAGCTGTAGCGGCGGGTACACGTGTACTGCTGTAGCCGCGGGTACACGTGTACTGCTGTAGCCGCGGGTACACGTGTACTGCTGTAGCCGCGGGTACACGTGTACTGCTGTAGCCGCGGGTACAGCTGTACAGCTGTAGCGGCGGGTACACGTGTACTGCTGTGCCGCGGGTACACGTGTACTGCTGAAGCCGCGGGTACACGTGTACAGCTGTAGCGGCGGGTACACGTGTACTGCTGTAGCCGCGGGTACACGTGTACAGCTGTAGCCGCGGGTACACGTGTACTGCTGTAGCCGCGGGTACACGTGTACTGCTGTAGCCGCGGGTACACGTGTACAGCTGTAGCGGCGGGTACACGTGTACTGCTGTAGCCGCGGGTACACGTGTACAGCTGTAGCCGCGGGTACAGCTGTACTACAAGTACAGTCTGGGGAGACGCAACACCGAGTGATGTCAACTTCCGGCCTGTCAACAATGTCTCTTCAAATCTGTTCTCTTCTCTTTATTTGTATTACTTCTGTCTTTCCCCTCCGCCGTCCCCTCTCTCGGCTCCTTTTGACCCCTCAGGCAGAACACCGCCCCTCCACCCCTCCAGGGTGTTCCCCTCCCCCTTCCCCGTCCCCGCCCTGTCTCCCACACACACACACACACACACACACACACACACACACACACACACACACACACACACACACACACACACACACACACACACACACAGTAGTTGACAAATGTAATGCACTAGGCAGTGATGTGATGGAGGCTGACTCCATACACAGTTTCAAATGTAGATATGATTGAGTCCAGTAGGCTCAGGAATCTGTACACCAGTTGATTGACAGTTGAGAGGCGGGACCAAAGAGTCAGAGCTCAATCCCCGCAAGCACAAATAGGTGAGTACACTTTATTTAAGGGGCCTCGCGGCTGAGTGGACAGCCTTCGGGAAGTTATAATCCTAAGGGCCCGGGGTCGATTCCCCGGTCGAAGCGGAAACAAATGGGCAGAGTTTCTTTTACCTTGATGCATCTGTTCACCAAGCAGTAAAGAGGTACCTGGGAGTTAGACACCTGGAGCATACCTGTAGAGGGTTACAAGTGTTCTACTTCCCGGGCCCGGCCTCCCAGGCTCCACTTACGGTAACTTGGTCCAACAGGTTGTTGCTTAAAGCGGCCCGTAGCAGACAGCTGCTATGGGCCGCATCCTGGGCATGCGCGCGCGTGTGTACTCACCTGGTTGTGCTTGCGGTAGGTGAGCTCTGGCTCTTTGGTCCCGCCTCTCAACTGTCAATCAACTGGTGTACAGGTTCTTGAGCCTATTGGGCTCTATCATGTCTACATTTGAAACTGTGTATGGAGTCAACCTCCACCACATCACTTCCTAGTGCATTTCATCTGTTAACTACTCTGACACTGAAAAAGTTCTTTCTAACGTCCCTGTAGCTCATTTGGGTACTAAGTTTCCACTTGTGCCCTCTTGTTCGTGTTCCACCCGTGCTAAAGATGACGGATCTCCCAATCCTGAGCACTCCAGTTGCAAACTCTGTGAGCAGGAACTACGGCACGATCTCCCGCACTACATCACTGAATGCCCAGTTATTAGACCTTTCAGACCAGTTGGCATGAGGTACCTGGAGCTTTGCAATTACTTTATTCACTCTCGTATTCTTGAAGATATCCTCACAGTATACCCCAAATTTGCCAGTGCAGGCTACTAAACATATGGCTCTGTATGACTAACCATCCTGCGAGATGGGGACTTTTATTACCACTACTGCCTTACTCTTGTGTTGATGATATCCTCATAATGCACCCAGAGTCTGCCAGTGCAGACTGCCTATCACGTGCCTCTGTATGACTAACCATCTTGTAGATCCGGTCGTAGATCAGGTCTTTCTATGGGCTACAGAAAATAATATGGTGTTTAACGAAGATAAGTTCCAGCTCATGCGCTATGGAAAAAATGAAAATATAAAAACGGAAACCACGTACAAAACTCAGGCAAATCATAACATAGAACGAATAGGCAATGTAAAGGATCTGGGTGTACTCATGTCGGAAGACCTTACCTTTAAAGAACACAATAAAGTAGCCGTCACAACTGCAAGAAAAATGACAGGTTGGATAACAAGAACTTTTCACACTAGAGATGCTATACCGATGATGATACTTTTCAAAACGCTTGTGCTCTCTAGAGTGGAGTACTGCTGCACAATGACAGCCCCTTTCAAAGCTGGAGAAATTGCTGACCTGGAGAGCGTGCAGAGATCCTTTACTGCTAGAATCCACTCAGTAAAACATCTAAACTATTGGGACCGACTAAAGAGCCTAAATCTGTACTCCCTTGAGCGCAGGCGGGAGAGATACATAATAATTTACACGTGGAAAATAGTAGAGGGGCTGGTCCCAAACCTGCACACAGAAATAACATCATATGAAACCAGAAGACATGGCAGGATGTGCAGAATATCCCCGTTGAAAAGCAGAGGTGCAACAGGTACTCTAAGAGAAAACTATCAACATCAGAGGCCCGAGACTGTTCAACACGCTTCCACTACACATAAGGGACATAACTAGCCGACCCCTCACAGTGTTCAAGAGAGAACTGGATAAGCACCTCCAAAGGATACCTGATCAACCAGGCTGTGACTCATACGTCAGGCTGCGAGCAGCCGCGTCCAACAGCCTGGTTCATCAGTCCGGCAACCAGGATGCCTGGTCGACGACCGGGCCGCGGGGACGCTAAGCCCCGGAAGCACCTCAAGGTAACCTCAAGGTAAGGTATCCTGCGAGATGGGGACTTTTATTACCACTGCTACCTTATTCACTCTTGTGTTGTTATCCTCAAAATGCATCCAGAGTCTGCCAGTGCAGACCGCTTATCACATGCCTCTGTATGACTAACCATCCTGTGTGATGGGGATTTTTTTAGCATCACCTAGTTAGCTTTTTGACACACTGTACTCCACTTCATATAGTCTAGGGCAGCTGCACTAATACAGATGTACCTCATGTATTAATAATAATAAAAAAGTGCTAAAGAGTTTGTCTGTCCACCCTGTCAATTTTGAGAATTTTGTAGGTGGTTATCATGTCTCCTCTTACTCTTCTTACTCTTGTTTATGTGCGTAAAATCCTTTACTTGTACTCACCTAGTTGAGCTTGCAGGGTCGATCACCTACTCTGAAGCTCCGCCTGTCGACAATCATTAGGTGATCAGTCCCTGCAAAAAAAAAAAAAATGTTGATCAAGTTTACATTTGAAGTTATGTATCGAATCTGCTTCGACAACTTCCTCATCTAGTTCCACTTATTTACGACTATTGTCCAACCACTTGGGCTGGACGGTAGAGCGACGGTCTCGCTTCAAGTAGGTCGGCTTTCAATCCCAGACCGTTATCCCATCCCAAATCCTTATCCTGATCCCTTCTCAATGTTATATAGTGGTAATGGCTTGGAGCTTTCCCCTGATAATTATCTATATCTTGGACTGAAAAAAAATTCTTGCCAACATCCCTGTTGCTCGTCTGTGTTTCCTGTTTCCAAAAATGGCGTCTCGTTGTACTGTTCCTTGATATATCTACTTTGTCAGTCCTCCTAAGTATCTTGTACGTAGTTATCATGTCTGCCCTGTTGCTGCTTTTCTGCACTATAGTGACGAACAGTTCCCTTGGTCTTTCTTGATAGCTCAGTTCCCTTACCTCAAGAATGAGCCTTGTTGCATATTTTATAGTTTTGTTTTGTTCTTCTTTAAGTAGGGGTTCCATGCCGGGGCAGCATAATAATGGTTATCACAGAGGATGTAAACAGCGCTCGAAATGGACAGTTGTCCAAGTTGCTGTAGATTATCGGGCATGACATATGGAGCCCTCGTTAGTCTATCGCGTGTCTATGGTGATAGATCTCCAGTTATGTCCACTCCTAAGTCCACTTTTTCAGAGGTTGGAAGTTGCCTTCCCTTCCTCCTGTACTGTACACCAGGTCTTCTTGCTCCAGCTCCTATCCTCATAACCTTGTATTTGTCAGGGTTAAAGTCTAGTAGCCAGTTCTCAGACCATCTCTGCAGATTGTCTAGGTTATTTGGTAATGGTTTCCAATCCTCGTCAGTTGTGATTCGTCTCATAAGCTTAGCATCGTCCGTAAACATGGATAAGAATGAGCTTACTTCGCCTGTCAGATAGTTTACATATATTAGGAACAGAATGGGCCCTAGTACCGACCCTTGAGGCACTCCACTCGTTACCTCTCTCTCTATTCTGACAACTCTCCTCTCACCATGACTCTTTGCCTTCTTCCTGATAGGTACTCCTTCACCCACTATAGTACTTTTCCTGATACATCAGCCTGTTTCTCGAGCTTGATTAGGCGGTGCTTGTGAGGAACAGTGCCAAAAGGTTTCTAGCAATCCAGGAAAATTCAACCTGCCAAGCCTTCTCTATCATGTTTAATATTTACCAGGAATAACACCTGTACCGGATGCTCAAGCGAAGGAGAAAACACCTTCAGTGGCACAGAGACGGAGAGAAAATACCTTCAGTGGCACAGAGACGGAGAGAAAACACCTTCAGTGGCACAGAGACGGAGAGAAAACACCTTCAGTGGCACAGAGACGGAGAGAAAACACCTTCAGTGGCACAGAGACGGAAAGAAAACACCTTCAGTGGCACAGAGACGGAGAGAAAACACCTTCAGTGGCACAGAGACGGAAAGAAAACACCTTCAGTGGCACAGGAACTTAGAAAACACGTGCAGTGATCTAGCAGTCGCTAGAAAAACACCTACACTGGTCTTAGGACCAGGGGAAGAGAGGGGGTAGTAGAGCACCACCCCCAGGGGACCTGCCGGCGTCCCTGGCCAGGTGTTCACAATGTGGCAGGCAAAGGGACAGTCTCATGGAAAAGAGGAAGGAGGAATAGGAGAGAGAAGGGAAGATGGAGGGGGAGGGGAGAGCTGTATGGAACGGGGGAGGGAAATGGGTGGAACAAGTGGGGGGGGGGCGAGGAATTTGTTATGAGGGGGGGGGGGGTCTAAAGAAGATGGTCAGGTCAGAGAAAAAGTTTAGAAATGGGAAGTATAGTATGAGTTATGATAGCCGGCGGGCTGCCGCCTTGCTGACACGGTGTGCTCCCCTAGTTGTGCTTACGGCGGTTGAGCTTCAGCTCTTTGCCTCCGGTGTGTGTGTGTGTGTGTGTGTGTGTGTGTGTGGTGTGTGTGGTGTGTGTGGTGTGTGTGGTGTGTGTGTGGTGTGTGTGGTGTGTGTGTGTGTGTGTGTGGTGTGTGTGTGTGTGTGTGTGTGGTGTGTGTGGTGTGTGTGTGGTGTGTGTGTGTGTGTGTGTGTGTGTGTGTGTGTGTGTGTGTGTGTGGTGTGTGTGGTGTGTGTGGTGTGTGTGTGGTGTGTGTGTGTGTGTGTGTGGTGTGTGTGGTGTGTGTGTGTGTGTGAGGTGTGTGTGAGGTGTGTGTGAGGTGTGTGTGAGGTGTGTGTGTGTGTGTGTGTGTGTGTGTGTGTGTGTGTGTGTGTGTGTGTGTGTGAGGTGTGTGTGAGGTGTGTGTGAGGTGTGTGTGAGGTGTGTGTGAGGTGTGTGTGAGGTGTGTGTGTGTGTGTGTGTGTGTGTGTGTGTGTGTGTGTGTGTGTGTGTGTGTGTGTGTGTGTGTGTGAGGTGTGTGTGAGGTGTGTGTGAGGTGTGTGTGAGGTGTGTGTGAGGTGTGTGTGTGTGTGTGTGTGTGTGTGTGTGTGTGTGTGTGTGTGTGTGTGTGTGTGTGGTGTGTGTGTGTGTGGTGTGTGTGGTGTGTGGTGTGTGTGGTGTGTGTGTGTGTGTGTGAGGTGTGTGTGAGGTGTGTGTGAGGTGTGTGTGTGTGTGTGTGTGTGTGTGTGTGTGTGTGTGTGTGTGTGTGTGTGTGTGTGTGTGTGTGTGTGTGTGTGTGTGTGTGTGTGTGGTGTGTGTGTGTGTGTACTCACCTAATTGTACTCACCTAATTGTGCTTGCGGGGGTTGAGCTCTGGCTCTTTGGTCCCGCCTCTCAACCGTCAATCAACTGGTGTACAGATTCCTGAGCCTATTGGGCTCTATCATATCTACATTTGAAACTGTGAATGGAGTCAGCCTCCACCACATCACTTCCTAATGCATTCCATTTGCTAACTACTCTGACACTGAAAAAGTTCTTTCTAACGTCTCTGTGGCTCATTTGGGTACTCAGCTTCCACCTGTGTCCCCTTGTTCGCGTCCCACCAGTGTTGAAAAGTTCATCCTTGTTTACCCGGTCGATTCCCCTGAGGATTTTGTAGGTTGTGATCATGTCCCCCCTTACTCTTCTGTCTTCCAGTGTCGTGAGGTGCATTTCCCGCAGCCTTTCCTCATAACTCATGCCTCTTAGTTCTGGGACTAGTCTAGTAGCATACCTTTGGACTTTTTCCAGCTTCGTCTTGTGCTTGACAAGGTACGGGCTCCATGCTGGGGCCGCATACTCCAGGATTGGTCTTACATATGTGGTGTACAAGATTCTGAATGATTCCTTACACAGGTTCCTGAACGCCGTTCTGATGTTAGCCAGCCTCGCATATGCCGCAGACGTTATTCTCTTTATGTGGGCTTCAGGAGACAGGTTTGGTGTGATATCAACTCCTAGATCTTTCTCTCTGTCTGTTTCATTAAGTACTTCATCTCCTATTCTGTATCCTGTGCCTGGCCTCCTGTTTCCACTGCCTAGTTTCATTACTTTGCATTTACTCGGGTTGAACTTCAACAGCCATTTGTTGGACCATTCACTCAGTCTATCAAGGTCATCTTGTAGCCTCCTACTATCATCCTCTGTTTCAATCCTCCTCATAATTTTTGCATCGTCGGCAAACATTGAGAGGAACGAATCTATACCCTCTGGGAGATCATTTACATATACCAGAAACAGTATAGGTCCAAGGACTGACCCCTGCGGGACTCCACTTGTGACGTCTCGCCAATCTGAGACCTCACCCCTCACACAGACTCGTTGTCTCCTGTTGCTTAGGTATTCCTCTATCCACCGGAGTACCTTCCCTCTCACTCCAGCCTGCATCTCCAACTTTCGCACTAGCCTCTTGTGTGGCACTGTATCAAAGGCTTTCTGACAATCCAAAAATATGCAGTCTGCCCACCCTTCTCTTTCTTGCCTTATTTTTGTTGCCTGGTCGTAGAATTCAAGTAACCCTGTGAGGCAGGACCTGCCATCCCTGAACCCATGTTGATGCTGTGTGTGTGTGTGTGTGTGTGTGTGTGTGTGTGTGTGTGTGTGTGTGTGTGTGTGTGTGTGTGTGTGTACTCACCTAGTTGTGTCTGCAGGATCGAGCATTGACTCTTGGATCCCGCCTTTCGAGCATCGGTTGTTTACAGCAATGACTCCTGTCCCATTTCCCTATCATACCTAGTTTTAAAATTATGAATAGTATTTGCTTCCACAACCTGTTCCTGAAGTGCATTCCATTTCCCCACTACTCTCACGCTAAAAGAAAACATCCTAACATCTCTGTGACTCATCTGAGTTTCAAGCTTCCATCCATGTCCTCTCGTTCTGTTACTATTCCGTGTGAACATTTCGTCTATGTCCACTCTGTTAATCCCTCTGAGTATCTTATACGTTCCTATCATGTCCCCCCTCTCCCTTCTTCTTTCTAGTGTCGTAAGGCACAGTTCCCTCAGGCGCTCCTCATACCCCATCCCTCGTAGCTCTGGGACGAGTCTCGTTGCAAACCTCTGAACCTTTTCCAGTTTCATTATATGCTTCTTCAGATGGGGACTCCATGATGAGGCGGCATACTCTAAGACTGGCCTTACGTAGGCAGTGTAAAGCGCCCTAAATGCCTCCTTACTTAGGTTTCTGAATGATGTTCTAACTTTTGCCAGTGTAGAGTACGCTGCTGTCGTTATCCTATTAATATGTGCCTCAGGAGATAGATTAGGTGTTACGTCCACCCCCAGGTCTCTTTCACGCGTCGTTACAGGTAGGCTGCTCCCCTTCAATGTGTACTGTCCCTTTGGTCTCCTATCTCCTAGTCCCATTTCCATAACTTTACATTTGCTCGTGTTGAATTCTAGTAGCCATTTCTCTGACCATCTCTGCAATCTGTTCAGGTCCTCTTGGAGGATCCTGCAATCCTCATCTGTCACAACTCTTCTCATCAACTTTGCATCATCCGCAAACATCGACATGTAGGACGTGTGTGTGTGTGTGTGTGTGTGTGTGTGTGTGTGTGTGTGTGTGTGTGTGTGTGTGTGTGTGTGTGTGAGGTGTGTGTGTGTGTGTGTGTGTGTGTGAGGTAAGTGTGTGTGTGTGTGTGAGGTGTGTGTGTGTGAGGTGTGTGTGTGTGTGAGGTGTGTGTGTGTGAGGTGTGTGTGAGGTGTGTGTGTTTGTGTGTTTGTGTGTGTGTGTGTGTGTGTGTGTGTGTGTGTGTGTGTGTGTGTGTGTGTGTGTGTGTGAGGTGTGTGTGTGTGTGAGGTGTGTGTGTGTGAGGTGTGTGTGTGTGTGAGGTGTGTGTGTGTGTGAGGTGTGTGTGTGTGAGGTGTGTGTGAGGTGTGTGTGAGGTGTGTGTGTTTGTGTGTGTGTGTGTGTGTGTGTGTGTATGTGTGTGTGTGTGTGTGTGTGTGTATGTGTGTGTGTGTGTGAGGTAAGTGTGTGTGTGTGTGTGTGTGTGTGAGGTGTGTGTGTGTGTGTGTGTGTGTGTGTGTGTGTGTGTGTGTGTGTGTGTGTGTGTGTGTGAGGTGTGTGTGTGTGTGAGGTGTGTGTGTGAGGTGTGTGTGTGTGAGGTGTGTGTGAGGTGTGTGTGTGTGAGGTGTGTGTGTGTGTGTGTGTGTGTGTGTGTGTGTGTGTGTGTGTGTGTGTGTGTGTGTGTGTGTGTGTGTGTGTGCGTGCGTGCGTGCTTGGTACCTACGCTTGTTCTCTCTTCTCTGGGAGTTGTGAGTGTTTGTAAGGATTCTTCATATATGTTTCAACATATATAGTTACCACCTAGTTGTGCTTGCGGGGGGTTGAACTTCAGCTCTTTGGTCCCGTCTCTCAACTGTCAATATACTGATGTACAGGTTCTTGAGCCTCTTTGGCTCTATCATATTATCTCTATCATTTGAAGCAGTGTATGGTGGCCACCACATCACAGCCTAATGCATTCCATTTGTTAACTACTCTGACACTGAGAAAGTTCTTTGTAACGTCGCTGTGGCTCATTTGGGTACGCAAGTTTCCACCTGTGTCCCCTTGTTCGTGTTCAGTCCATGCTAAATAGTTTTGGTCTTTGAGAAATGCTATGACTTTATATGAGTGTCGATAGATGACTACTGTGAACCTTTCATATATACACACTTAGATGCTTGTGTACGGGCTTAGACGTGCTGGTTGCAGGGTCTATTTGTTCTTTATTTTTCGTCTGGGATTTCTGGTGTGTATATCTTCTTGGAATTAATATTGGGCTACCAGCTGTGGGAGTGGGGCGTCTCATCTTGGGCCACCAGCTGTGGGAGTGGGGCGTCTCATCTTGGGCCACCAGCTGTGGGAGTGGGGCGTCTCATCTTGGGCCACCAGCTGTGGGAGCGGGGCGTCTCATCTTGGGCCACCAGCTGTGGGAGCGGGGCGTCTCATCTTGGGCCACCAGCTGTGGGAGTGGGGCGTCTCATCTTGGGCCACCAGCTGTGGGAGCGGGGCGTCTCATCTTGGGCCACCAGCTGTGGGAGCGGGGCGTCTCATCTTGGGCCACCAGCTGTGGGAGCGGGGCGTCTCATCTTGGGCCACCAGCTGTGGGAGCGGGCGTCTCATCTTGGGCCACCAGCTGTGGGAGCGGGGCGTCTCATCTTGGGCCACCAGCTGTGGGAGCGGGGCGTCTCATCTTGGGCCACCAGCTGTGGGAGCGGGGCGTCTCATCTTGGGCCACCAGCTGTGGGAGCGGGCGTCTCATCTTGGGCCACCAGCTGTGGGAGCGGGGCGTCTCATCTTGGGCCACCAGCTGTGGGAGCGGGGCGTCTCATCTTGGGCCACCAGCTGTGGGAGCGGGGCGTCTCATCTTGGGCCACCAGCTGTGGGAGCGGGGCGTCTCATCTTGGGCCACCAGCTGTGGGAGCGGGGCGTCTCATCTTGGGGTAATCTTTCTAACAATGGGTCCTCTAACACATGGGCCGTGTTCCACACCCTGATGGCTTGGTGCTGTAGTCTGATGTTTAGTGGCTGTGTGTTCAGGAGTTCACGGAGCTCCTGGACTGTCTGATCATACGGTGGACGGTGTTTGCGACTGTTCTCAGAGCCTTGTTTTGCATTACCCGCAGTTTTCGCATGCTAATATTCTTTAAAAGTATGTAGTGGTACTGGAGGGTGTTTCCAGGTGTGGCCGGACTAGAGCCTTGGAGACGTGTAACTGGATGTTCGTGTCAAGGTTACACACACTCCTCTTTGCCTAAGGCTGTGTTTACTTTGTTTATTCTGTAAGTTAATTTTGTTTGCTGTGTAGTAATCTGGAGTACCAGTGTTCTGCCTACATCAGTATGCTGGAACGGACAGTTGATGGGCTCTTTATTTCGTTTTCAAAGTATATTATTTGAAGGTTTCGTTGGCACCTAGTTTCCATTACTTTTCAAAGTTGTTTATTAACAAGATTGCCGCCTTGGTTTGTGGGTCAGTAACGACTTTGATGATTCACAGTAGCAGATTACTGTAGTTACATCTTACCATTATTGTAGTTACATCTTACCATTATTGTAGTTACATCTTACCATTACTGTGGTTACATCTTACCATTACTGTGGTTACATCTTACCATTACTGTAGTTACATCTTACCATTATTGTAGTTACATCTTACCATTATTGTAGTTACATCTTACCATTACTGTGGTTACATCTTACCATTACTGTGGTTACATCTTACCATTACTGTAGTTACATCTTACCATTACTGTAGTTACATCTTACCATTATTGTAGTTACATCTTACCATTATTGTAGTTACATCTTACCATTACTGTGGTTACATCTTACCATTACTGTGGTTACATCTTACCATTACTGTAGTTACATCTTACCATTACTGTGGTTACATCTTACCATTATTGTAGTTACATCTTACCATTACTGTGGTTACATCTTACCATTACTGTGGTTACATCTTACCATTATTGTGGTTACATCTTACCATTATTGTAGTTACATCTTACCATTACTGTGGTTACATCTTACCATTATTGTAGTTACATCTTACCATTATTGTAGTTACATCTTACCATTATTGTAGTTACATCTTACCATTACTGTAGTTACATCTTACCATTACTGTAGTTACATCTTACCATTACTGTAGTTACATCTTACCATTACTGTAGTTACATCTTACCATTACTGTAGTTACATCTTACCATTACTGTAGTTACATCTTACCATTATTGTAGTTACATCTTACCATTACTGTAGTTACATCTTACCATTACTGTAGTTACATCTTACCATTACTGTAGTTACATCTTACCATTACTGTAGTTACATCTTACCATTACTGTAGTTACACCTTACCATTATTGTAGTTACATCTTACCATTACTGTAGTTACATCTTACCATTATTGCAGTTACATCTTACCATTACTGTAGTTACATCTTACCATTATTGTAGTTACATCTTACCATTATTGTAGTTACATCTTACCATTACTGTGGTTACATCTTACCATTATTGCAGTTACATCTTACCATTACTGTAGTTACATCTTACCATTATTGTGGTTACATCTTACCATTACTGTAGTTACATCTTATGTGGCGTGTTGTCCATGTTGGGCAGCAGGTCAGCTGTGTATTCACCTAGTTGTGTTAGCGGGGATTGAGCTTTGCTCTTTCGGCCCACCTCTCAACTGTCAATGAACTGTTTACAACTTTTTTTTCCACACCACACACACACACACACACCCAGGAAGCAGCCCGTGACAGCTGACTAACTCCCAGGTACCTATTTACTGCTAGGTAACAGGGGCATTCAGGGTGGAAGAAACTTTGCCCATTTGTTTCTGCCTGGTGCGGGAATCGAACCCGCGCCACAGAATTACGAGTCCTGCGCGCTATCCACCAGGCTACGAGGCCCTCCTTGTGTATGACCAGTAGGGGTGAGAGGCAGCTGCCTTGTGGCACTACACTCTGCACATGGATATCGTCACCCAGGCAGCTGCCGATACTGCAGCCCGACCTCCAAAAATGGGGAGGTAAATGTGTAACTTGCACCCCCATAAGTGCAATTATGTACTATGTATGACAGTCAGGAATTGTACTTATTTACACTTAGTATTCAATCGTACTGTCAAATATATTGTGAATATTTGAGTTTACCTGAAAAGCTGAATAGAAAACCACGACCTAACCTAACCGTCTTAGTTTTTGAAGATAAGCATTTTATTGTTTCTTAATTACAATTACTACTTAACCTATAGCTATATTGATATTACAGTTTTGTTTTATAAAACTGTAATATTTCAATAAATTGTAAAGTAACTCAGGGTATTTTCAAATTTTGTATAAAATCTCTATTGTTTAATAAAACTGAAAAAGAAATTCCTGATATTTAAAACTTGCGTAGAGCGAACCAAACTTTAAAACTTCATCCTAAAATTCTGAGCGTCTTAACAGAAAACGAAGAGAATTAAATGGAGAGGTAAATGTAACAGCCCCATAAGTGCAATTATGTACTATGTATGACAGTCAGGAATTTTACTTATTACACTTTAGTCTCCGTGGTTTAGTGGTAAGACACTCGCCTGGCGTTCCGCGAGCGCTTTGTCATGGGTTCGTATCCTGGCCGGGCAGGATTTACTGGGCGCAAATCCTTAACTGTAGCCTGTGTGTAACGCAACAGTAAAATGTGTACTTGGTTGTAACAACGATTCTTCGCGGCGGGGATCGTATTCCAGGGACCTGCCCGAAACGCTACGCGTACTAGTGGCTGTACAAGAATGTAACAACTCTTGTATATATCTCAAAAGAAAACAAAACTTAGTATTAACACGTACTGTCAATTCGGAGGACAGGTTGCATACTGAGCACCGCTCTTCAGTTGTGTACGAGGCCGCACAGTGTGGCAGTGAGTGCCAATGGAAGTGCCAGTTCTAATGTCTTGTACTTTAGGTCTGTGTGCCAGACTGTGTCGGGAGCATTTGACACCTCACGGGCTACTGTGTTATTTTGGCTGTTATTTTCTTTATTTATTATACACCCCATACCCATCACGTGGGCGGTGGAGGAAAGGGTTACAGAGGCACATAATGGGTTCAGGAACTAAACCCCAGAGTTCGTTTACCTAAGCAAGTGACAGTCTTTTGAACCTAGTTACGCAATTGTTAATGTTACATAAACTTGTACATACATATTATATATATATATATATATATATATATATATATATATATATATATATATATATATATATATATATATATATATATATATTTTATTAAATATGACCGAAAAAGTAAGATTAATAATTCTAACACGAATTTTCTCAATCTTTCGTACATTATGCTTCACTGTTGGAGGTAAATCAAAAATCACTTCTCCAAAATTCATTTTTATTTCTAGTCTGACGCGACACGGGCGCGTTTCGTAAAACTTATTACATTTTCAAAGACTTCACAAATACACAACTGATTAGAACTTGCATTTCCCTGATTTTATATCTACATTTGAGTGAGGTGGGAAGGGTGATGTGGCATTACATTTGAGTGAGGTGGGAAGGCTGATGTGGCATTAGAGGATATTAATAGGGTATTAAAAGTATCAACACAAGACAGAACACGAAACAATGGATATTGAATAGAAGTGTTTGTAGAAAGCCTATTGGTCCATATTTCTTGATGCTTCTATATTGGAGCGGAGTCTTGAGGTGGGTAGAATATAGTTGTGCAATAATTGGCTGTTGATTGCTGGTGTTGACTTCTTGATGTGTAGTGCCTCGCAAACGTCAAGCCGCCTGCTATCGCTGTATCTATCGATGATTTCTGTGTTGTTTACTAGGATTTCTCTGGCGATGGTTTGGTTATGGGAAGAGATTATATGTTCCTTAATGGAGCCCTGTTGTTTATGCATCGTTAAACGCCTAGAAAGAGATGTTGTTGTCTTGCCTATATACTGGGTTTTTGGAGCTTACAGTCCCCAAGTGGGCATTTGAAGGCATAGACGACGTTAGTCTCTTTTAAGGCGTTCTGTTTCGTGTCTGGAGAGTTTCTCATGAGTAGGCTGGCCGTTTTTCTGGTTTTATAGTAAATCGTCAGTTGTATCCTCTGATTTTTGTCTGTAGGGATAACGTTTCTATTAACAATATCTTTCAGGACCCTTTCCTCTGTTTTATGAGCTGTGGAAAAGAAGTTCCTGTAAAATAGTCTAATAGGGGGTATAGGTGTTGTGTTAGTTGTCTCTTCGGAGGTTGCATGGCTTTTCACTTTCCTTCTTATGATGTCTTCGATGAAACCATTGGAGAAGCCGTTATTGACTAGAACCTGCCTTACCCTACAGAGTTCTTCGTCGACTTGCTTCCATTCTGAGCTGTGGCTGAGAGCACGGTCGACGTATGCGTTAACAACACTCCTCTTGTACCTGTCAGGGCAGTCGCTGTTGGCATTTAGGCACATTCCTATGTTTGTTTCCTTTGTGTAGACTGCAGTGTGGAAACCTCCGCCCTTTTCCATGACTGTTACATCTAGAAAAGGCAGCTTCCCATCCTTTTCCGTCTCGTAAGTGAAACGCAGCACGGAACTCTGCTCAAATGCCTCCTTCAGCTCCTGCAGATGTCTGACATCAGGTACCTGTGTAAAAATGTCGTCAACATACCTGCAGTATATGGCCGGTTTCAAGTTCATGTCGACTAAGACTTTTTGCTCGATGGTACCCATGTAGAAGTTTGCAAACAGGACACCTAGGGGAGAACCCATAGCGACCCCATCTACTTGCTTATACATATGCCCATCCGGGCTCAAGAAGGGTGCCTCTTTAGTACAAGCTTGGAGTAGTTTCCTCAGAATACTTTCTGGCATGTCAAGAGGAGTACAGGCTGGATCACGATACACTCTGTCGGCTATCATTCCGATTGTCTCGTCCACAGGTACGTTGGTAAACAGCGATTCTACGTCCAACGAGGCTCTTATCCCTGTGGCCCGTGCGCCCCGCAGTAAGTCCACAAATTCCTTTGGAGACTTCAGGCTGAAGGCGCAAGGAACATAAGGAGTCAGCAGGCCGTTGAGTCGCTTTGCCAATCTGTACGTGGGTGTGGGTATCTGGCTAATGATTGGCCGAAGTGGGTTTCCAGGCTTGTGCGTCTTGACATTTCCATACGCATATCCAGGTTTATATTCCCCAATGATCTTTGGCAGGTGGAGTCCGGATTTCTTGGCGTTCACAGTTTCGATCAGTTTGTTGACCTTTGCTTTTAATTCGGCTGTAGTGTCCTTCGTTACCCTTTGGAACTTAGTTTGGTCAGAGAGTATGATGTTCATTTTCGCCAGATATTCGTCTTTTTTAAGAATGACATATATTGGCGACTTGTCACCTCTCCTGACAACTATCTCCTTGTTCTCACGAAGGCTTTTAGCTGCCGCTCTAAGCTCGGGGGACAGTATGGTGCTTCTGTAGTTGCCTCGATTCTTTCCTCCTTCTGCAATAAGTTCTGCTTGTAAGGTATCTTTGGTAGTGACCTTCTTTTGTGTCTCGAGGTCGAATATGTCGTCCAACAGAATTTCCAACTCCACTTTCCGGGCCATTTCACTCGGTCTGGACATAACATGACAGTTTATGCCCAGATTTAGGAGAGTGACTTGGTCCTCAGTGAGGTTAATTCCTGCAAGGTTCAGGAAGCCATCTCTTGGTCGTGGAATTGCCATAGGTCCTCCATATAATGTTGTTAGTTTCTTGATAATCCTTGTTTCAGTGCTGAGGTGATGTTGGTCTGTGAGGATGTCGAGGTGTTGTTCAATGCGGGTACGGATACTATGGTCGATGTTGCTATTTCTCCACTCGTTTGTAGCATGAAGTAGTTGCGTTTTTTTGTCTTTGATTTCATTCTCTGCCTTGTATATCTGATCACGAATCAGATCCTGGCGATATTTTATCGTGAAGGCTTGATTCCTTGCTGCTGGGTCGTGCACTTTAACATTAGTATATTTTGGTAGCAGTCTTTCCTGTAGACATATTTTATTAAATATGACCGAAAAAGTAAGATTAATAATTCTAACACGAATTTTCTCAATCTTTCGTACATTATGCTTCACTGTTGGAGGTAAATCAAAAATCACTTCTCCAAAATTCATTTTTATTTCTAGTCTGACGCGACACGGGCGCGTTTCGTAAAACTTATTACATTTTCAAAGACTTCACAAATACACAACTGATTAGAACTTGCATTTCCCTGATTTTATATCTACATTTGAGTGAGGTGGGAAGGGTGATGTGGCATTACATTTGAGTGAGGTGGGAAGGCTGATGTGGCATTAGAGGATATTAATAGGGTATTAAAAGTATCAACACAAGACAGAACACGAAACAATGGATATTGAATAGAAGTGTTTGTAGAAAGCCACCTCACTCAAATGTAATGCCACATCACCCTTCCCACCTCACTCAAATGTAGATATAAAATCAGGGAAATGCAAGTTCTAATCAGTTGTGTATTTGTGAAGTCTTTGAAAATGTAATAAGTTTTACGAAACGCGCCCGTGTCGCGTCAGACTAGAAATAAAAATGAATTTTGGAGAAGTGATTTTTGATTTACCTCCAACAGTGAAGCATAATGTACGAAAGATTGAGAAAATTCGTGTTAGAATTATTAATCTTACTTTTTCGGTCATATTTAATAAAATATGTCTACAGGAAAGACTGCTACCAAAATATACTAATGTTAAAGTGCACGACCCAGCAGCAAGGAATCAAGCCTTCACGATAAAATATCGCCAGGATCTGATTCGTGATCAGATATACAAGGCAGAGAATGAAATCAAAGACAAAAAAACGCAACTACTTCATGCTACAAACGAGTGGAGAAATAGCAACATCGACCATAGTATCCGTACCCGCATTGAACAACACCTCGACATCCTCACAGACCAACATCACCTCAGCACTGAAACAAGGATTATCAAGAAACTAACAACATTATATGGAGGACCTATGGCAATTCCACGACCAAGAGATGGCTTCCTGAACCTTGCAGGAATTAACCTCACTGAGGACCAAGTCACTCTCCTAAATCTGGGCATAAACTGTCATGTTATGTCCAGACCGAGTGAAATGGCCCGGAAAGTGGAGTTGGAAATTCTGTTGGACGACATATTCGACCTCGAGACACAAAAGAAGGTCACTACCAAAGATACCTTACAAGCAGAACTTATTGCAGAAGGAGGAAAGAATCGAGGCAACTACAGAAGCACCATACTGTCCCCCGAGCTTAGAGCGGCAGCTAAAAGCCTTCGTGAGAACAAGGAGATAGTTGTCAGGAGAGGTGACAAGTCGCCAATATATGTCATTCTTAAAAAAGACGAATATCTGGCGAAAATGAACATCATACTCTCTGACCAAACTAAGTTCCAAAGGGTAACGAAGGACACTACAGCCGAATTAAAAGCAAAGGTCAACAAACTGATCGAAACTGTGAACGCCAAGAAATCCGGACTCCACCTGCCAAAGATCATTGGGGAATATAAACCTGGATATGCGTATGGAAATGTCAAGACGCACAAGCCTGGAAACCCACTTCGGCCAATCATTAGCCAGATACCCACACCCACGTACAGATTGGCAAAGCGACTCAACGGCCTGCTGACTCCTTATGTTCCTTGCGCCTTCAGCCTGAAGTCTCCAAAGGAATTTGTGGACTTACTGCGGGGCGCACGGGCCACAGGGATAAGAGCCTCGTTGGACGTAGAATCGCTGTTTACCAACGTACCTGTGGACGAGACAATCGGAATGATAGCCGACAGAGTGTATCGTGATCCAGCCTGTACTCCTCTTGACATGCCAGAAAGTATTCTGAGGAAACTACTCCAAGCTTGTACTAAAGAGGCACCCTTCTTGAGCCCGGATGGGCATATGTATAAGCAAGTAGATGGGGTCGCTATGGGTTCTCCCCTAGGTGTCCTGTTTGCAAACTTCTACATGGGTACCATCGAGCAAAAAGTCTTAGTCGACATGAACTTGAAACCGGCCATATACTGCAGGTATGTTGACGACATTTTTACACAGGTACCTGATGTCAGACATCTGCAGGAGCTGAAGGAGGCATTTGAGCAGAGTTCCGTGCTGCGTTTCACTTACGAGACGGAAAAGGATGGGAAGCTGCCTTTTCTAGATGTAACAGTCATGGAAAAGGGCGGAGGTTTCCACACTGCAGTCTACACAAAGGAAACAAACATAGGAATGTGCCTAAATGCCAACAGCGACTGCCCTGACAGGTACAAGAGGAGTGTTGTTAACGCATACGTCGACCGTGCTCTCAGCCACAGCTCAGAATGGAAGCAAGTCGACGAAGAACTCTGTAGGGTAAGGCAGGTTCTAGTCAATAACGGCTTCTCCAATGGTTTCATCGAAGACATCATAAGAAGGAAAGTGAAAAGCCATGCAACCTCCGAAGAGACAACTAACACAACACCTATACCCCCTATTAGACTATTTTACAGGAACTTCTTTTCCACAGCTCATAAAACAGAGGAAAGGGTCCTGAAAGATATTGTTAATAGAAACGTTATCCCTACAGACAAAAATCAGAGGATACAACTGACGATTTACTATAAAACCAGAAAAACGGCCAGCCTACTCATGAGAAACTCTCCAGACACGAAACAGAACGCCTTAAAAGAGACTAACGTCGTCTATGCCTTCAAATGCCCACTTGGGGACTGTAAGCTCCAAAAAACCCAGTATATAGGCAAGACAACAACATCTCTTTCTAGGCGTTTAACGATGCATAAACAACAGGGCTCCATTAAGGAACATATAATCTCTTCCCATAACCAAACCATCGCCAGAGAAATCCTAGTAAACAACACAGAAATCATCGATAGATACAGCGATAGCAGGCGGCTTGACGTTTGCGAGGCACTACACATCAAGAAGTCAACACCAGCAATCAACAGCCAATTATTGCACAACTATATTCTACCCACCTCAAGACTCCGCTCCAATATAGAAGCATCAAGAAATATGGACCAATAGGCTTTCTACAAACACTTCTATTCAATATCCATTGTTTCGTGTTCTGTCTTGTGTTGATACTTTTAATACCCTATTAATATCCTCTAATGCCACATCAGCCTTCCCACCTCACTCAAATGTAATGCCACATCACCCTTCCCACCTCACTCAAATGTAGATATAAAATCAGGGAAATGCAAGTTCTAATCAGTTGTGTATTTGTGAAGTCTTTGAAAATGTAATAAGTTTTACGAAACGCGCCCGTGTCGCGTCAGACTAGAAATAAAAATGAATTTTGGAGAAGTGATTTTTGATTTACCTCCAACAGTGAAGCATAATGTACGAAAGATTGAGAAAATTCGTGTTAGAATTATTAATCTTACTTTTTCGGTCATATTTAATAAAATATGTCTACAGGAAAGACTGCTACCAAAATATACTAATGTTAAAGTGCACGACCCAGCAGCAAGGAATCAAGCCTTCACGATAAAATATCGCCAGGATCTGATTCGTGATCAGATATACAAGGCAGAGAATGAAATCAAAGACAAAAAAACGCAACTACTTCATGCTACAAACGAGTGGAGAAATAGCAACATCGACCATAGTATCCGTACCGCATTGAACAACACCTCGACATCCTCACAGACCAACATCACCTCAGCACTGAAACAAGGATTATCAAGAAACTAACAACATTATATGGAGGACCTATGGCAATTCCACGACCAGAGATGGCTTCCTGAACCTTGCAGGAATTAACCTCACTGAGGACCAAGTCACTCTCCTAAATCTGGGCATAAACTGTCATGTTATGTCCAGACCGAGTGAAATGGCCCGGAAAGTGGAGTTGGAAATTCTGTTGGACGACATATTCGACCTCGAGACACAAAAGAAGGTCACTACCAAAGATACCTTACAAGCAGAACTTATTGCAGAAGGAGGAAAGAATCGAGGCAACTACAGAAGCACCATACTGTCCCCCGAGCTTAGAGCGGCAGCTAAAAGCCTTCGTGAGAACAAGGAGATAGTTGTCAGGAGAGGTGACAAGTCGCCAATATATGTCATTCTTAAAAAAGACGAATATCTGGCGAAAATGAACATCATACTCTCTGACCAAACTAAGTTCCAAAGGGTAACGAGGGACACTACAGCCGAATTAAAAGCAAAGGTCAACAACTGATCGAAACTGTGAACGCCAAGAAATCCGGACTCCACCTGCCAAAGATCATTGGGGAATATAAACCTGGATATGCGTATGGAAATGTCAAGACGCACAAGCCTGGAAACCCACTTCGGCCAATCATTAGCCAGATACCCACACCCACGTACAGATTGGCAAAGCGACTCAACGGCCTGCTGACTCCTTATGTTCCTTGCGCCTTCAGCCTGAAGTCTCCAAAGGAATTTGTGGACTTACTGCGGGGCGCACGGGCCACAGGGATAAGAGCCTCGTTGGACGTAGAATCGCTGTTTACCAACGTACCTGTGGACGAGACAATCGGAATGATAGCCGACAGAGTGTATCGTGATCCAGCCTGTACTCCTCTTGACATGCCAGAAAGTATTCTGAGGAAACTACTCCAAGCTTGTACTAAAGAGGCACCCTTCTTGAGCCCGGATGGGCATATGTATAAGCAAGTAGATGGGGTCGCTATGGGTTCTCCCCTAGGTGGTCCTGTTTGCAAACTTCTACATGGGTACCATCGAGCAAAAAGTCTTAGTCGACATGAACTTGAAACCGGCCATATACTGCAGGTATGTTGACGACATTTTTACACAGGTACCTGATGTCAGACATCTGCAGGAGCTGAAGGAGGCATTTGAGCAGAGTTCCGTGCTGCGTTTCACTTACGAGACGGAAAAGGATGGGAAGCTGCCTTTTCTAGATGTAACAGTCATGGAAAAGGGCGGAGGTTTCCACACTGCAGTCTACACAAAGGAAACAAACATAGGAATGTGCCTAAATGCCAACAGCGACTGCCCTGACAGGTACAAGAGGAGTGTTGTTAACGCATACGTCGACCGTGCTCTCAGCCACAGCTCAGAATGGAAGCAAGTCGACGAAGAACTCTGTAGGGTAAGGCAGGTTCTAGTCAATAACGGCTTCTCCAATGGTTTCATCGAAGACATCATAAGAAGGAAAGTGAAAAGCCATGCAACCTCCGAAGAGACAACTAACACAACACCTATACCCCCTATTAGACTATTTTACAGGAACTTCTTTTCCACAGCTCATAAAACAGAGGAAAGGGTCCTGAAAGATATTGTTAATAGAAAACGTTATCCCTACAGACAAAAATCAGAGGATACAACTGACGATTTACTATAAAACCAGAAAAACGGCCAGCCTACTCATGAGAAACTCTCCAGACACGAAACAGAACGCCTTAAAAGAGACTAACGTCGTCTATGCCTTCAAATGCCCACTTGGGGACTGTAAGCTCCAAAAAACCCAGTATATAGGCAAGACAACAACATCTCTTTCTAGGCGTTTAACGATGCATAAACAACAGGGCTCCATTAAGGAACATATAATCTCTTCCCATAACCAAACCATCGCCAGAGAAATCCTAGTAAACAACACAGAAATCATCGATAGATACAGCGATAGCAGGCGGCTTGACGTTTGCGAGGCACTACA